>NW_025228090.1:37305-182603 GCF_018294505.1 Triticum aestivum
CCCGCGCCCGCTCCACACCCGCTCCAGCTCCCCCGCGCCCGCTCCGTTGACCCCCGCGACCGCTCCACACCCTAGGACCTCCCCACTTCCCCTCCCCTCGCGCTGCTTCACCCGACTAGGTCGTCCCCATCGACACCACATCGTCCCCACGACCACCGTCGTCCCTGCACCCCACCAAGGAGTCCAGGAGCTCTGCAGTGTTCTTCTACGTCATCTACGGCCAGCCGTTCGAGCTCGACGACTCTGCATCGTGCGGATCGAGGTCTTCTTCCACCTCCGGCCACCGCGGCCTCACCGTCGATCCGCGTCACCTCGTCAACCCCAACCCCGCACGAGCTCGCCATCGTCTTCCTCTCGGTGAGCTGCACCGGTTCCCCTTCCCCCCCCTTCGATTTCGTCGCCGTAGACTATCTCACCACCGCGCCCCAGCTCCTGGTTGCCGCCCCCCGTGGCCGTGCTCCCCTCGGCCCCTGGCCGCGCCCTGGCCACGCCCAGGCGCGCTCACCGCACCGCGACCGCGCCTCCACTACGCTCAGGCCGCGCCCTGGCCCCACCCAGGCGCGCTCACAGCACCGCAACCGCGCCTCCACTACGCTCGGGCCACGCCCAGCCATGCTTTGTGGGACCGTTACCTCACTGTCATGTGCACCTCCCGCGCCCTGGGTGCTGTAGCATGTAGACTGAAGTCTCAACTGCTCTTCTTATGTGTTTTGGGTAATTTGGGTGACCAATTTGATGCTTATGTTAAATGTTTGTGGGTTTCTTGGGGGAAGAAAATAGTGCTAGTTAATTTAGTGGCGCTGCTCGTGTAGCGTCTGCATCGTTAAAGTCTTTAGCTAATTGCTTTGCTTTGCTATTTGCAATCTGAATCACATCGATGGGTGACCTTTCTCGTAATCCTTTTTTTGAAACCTTTAAACAATGGGTTACACTTACATTTTGGTACTTGTGTAAGCTGAAACATGATGCTAAGCTGAACAATTTACTGTCCTTTTTTCGAATGAGATCACATTTTGGTAGTTGCAAAGCGTAAACCATGATGCATTTTGCTGCTTCCGTAGTCTCTAAGGAAGTTGTAGGATGATGTACTTTTTTCGATAAAGTAGGATGATGTACTTAAGCTAAGTTTCTTCTGTTTCAATAAAACACAGGTTGGTAGTTGCATAACTTGAACCATGATGCTTTCTTGCTGCTGCTGTAGTCTCTAATGGAATTGCAAGATAATTTAGTTAAGCTAATCTCATTGGTCTGCACTCTCAAAAAATCACAAGAGCCATTTAGAAGAAGGTAGGGTCCGCTAGGAAGGTAGGGTCTGCACTCTCAATTCTGTTTTGTGCTTCAAGTGTCCGAGTCAAGGACAAACTGAGTGGTTGCAAAATAATATTATGTGGTCAATGTGGATTTACAATTTTTTGGTGATAGTTCTGAACTGGTAAATAAGTTAACATGCGTAAGTGAGACTTGGCATTTTAAAGCTTAGGGTCTTCAACTTCAACTATGAATTGGGATGATAATGTTATTTTGCCTTCTTAACAGAATGGTGTCATAATCAGAACAAAGCTGCTGCAAATGCATACCTTTTTTTTACAAGTGCATCTGCACCTTCTGATCCATTTAGAGTTATCATAAATATATTTCCAAGGTTTTTTTCATTTCACTGTAGAGTCTTTGCTTCTGGACTCAATGCACATTCATCAGTCATAAGAGATAAATACTAGTAAGTCAAGGGCACCAGAATTTGATCATGCCTCTTTTGAGAAGTATGTCTATTGATTCAAAATTGCCATGGCAAAAATATGTTTCAGAAAATGACATGGACTAAAATGTTCTATAGATCATGATCCATAGACAAAAAATGCCATGATCCATACAGTATAAATTCCATGATGCATAGGCTATATTTGCCACGGGCGATGGCAATTTTGTTGGATCATGATCCAGAGATTAAAAAAAATGCATAGACTATAATTTCCTGGCATGATCCATAGAATAAAAATGTAGAAGAAAAAATGCCATGATCCATACACTATAATTTTCATGATGCATAGACTATATTTGCCATGGCCCGGTGCAAAAGAAATTTGCCATGTTGCAAAAAGAAAAGAAATTTGCCATGGTGCATATAGTAAAAACAATGCCATGATCTGTAAAATACATTTGTCATGCTCCATGAAAGTAAATTGCCATTGTCCAAATGTAGTAGAAATTTCAAGTAGTGTTTTGTTTCTGTGTTTGAATAGGCAGCAAACTTTCTATTCTTTCTGTGTTTGTACAGACTTGCTAAACTATTGATGATTTTTTGTTGGGTGACCTATTATATCTGGAATGGAAGCTCACATAAGTTGAGCTCATTTTTGTCCATATGAAAGCGAAGGACCATATGGTCTGTGGCTGGGTTTTGTCTCCGACCATTTGATGAGGACATCAATACAATTGTTACACCCACAGCCCCTGTTGCTATACATACTGGACCAATTACTAGAGCTCGTGCACGCCAACTAAATTACCAGGTACTTTCGTTTCTTGGTAATGATTCTAATGTTCATGAGAATATGATGCTGCCTAAATTGGATACATTTGTTTTGCTTACAAATGAAGGGCCTAGCTTGGAGAAGGATGAACATTGGAGCAAGAACAAGAACGGAGTTACAAGTGATGATTTCAGGACTTTGAAGCCACCATAATGGGTGCATGAAGCCTTGGACGGAATATACAAGATGCCACTTCATAAATTTCGTCCCGAGGCTATGTTAGGTGCTGCGTCACCTTATTATTGGGCCAGGCCCATATAATTTCGAAATACATAAGTATAGGCTATTTTTAGAGTCCGTATGTGTGGGGAAACAAGAGATAGGGTTGATTTCGGACCCCTCCACCAAGGGCCACGAAATTCCCCCTCTCTTCCTCCATATATACAGCCCTTAGGGCACCGTTTAGACTTTGGGTTTTGTTTAGATTAAAAGTTTGCCATAGCTGCAACTTCGCGTACTTCGTTTGTGTTCAACGACCAGACAAAGGCGTCACAGAACCCCACCTTGATCAATAAAGCTTTCATCTTATATTCGCAATATCCAGATTGCAATCTCAGTTTCTTGCTTGTTCTTCGTTTGCTTGCAGGAAACAGACCCTCGTGGTCAGGTTGATCGTGCTCCGGCGTGGTCAATAACCTCTCGGAGTTGGTTTAGCTGCTAAGGCGCGACGTCCTCGCACGTTCGTAGTCGGATCGTCAAAGTCGACTGCCACCAAAGCGATTTCCATCATCTCATCGAAAGACGGGACACCTTTGCCTCTATCACCATTGTGTCGTGATGATTTTGCAGGTACCCCGAGAGGCCCTTGAGTTTGCCGGAATGTCAATTAACTTCCGTTCCGGCAAATTCGGGTACTCCATATGTCCTATTTTCAGCAAAGGTCATGCTGAAATTTTCCGTGAATTTTAGCATGACTTTGCTAAAAATTGGTCATATGGGGTACTTGCTACTAATGCATGGGCCGGGGTATCTTAGTACTTAATTAAGTAGGATCAACTGCCCCTTTATTCTTGCTACATTGAACCATAGGTGGCAATAGAGCCAAGTGATTGGGCCCAACTTAGAATTCTCCTCAGCATCGATAAACCCTAGATGATAAACCCAACATATGTGGCAATAGAGCCAAGTGATTAGTGCCAAGTGATTAGGCCCAACCTAGGGTGCCTCGGCATCGATAAACCCTAAATGATGAAAACTTAACTTAGCATTTAGGGTGCCTCGGCGTCGACAAACCCTAAATGATGAAACCTTGGCTTTTAGGGTGCCTCGGTGTCGATGAGAATCTAAATGATGTACGCTTAGGCTTTTAGGGTGCCTCGGCGTCGACAAACCCTAAATGATAAAAGCTTAGCTTTTAGGATGCCTCGGTGTCGACAAACCCTAAATGATGAGACCATGATCTTGTTCCTTGACAATAACCAACTTTTTGACCAAACTTTTTCCTATTTAGAGCGATGGCTCACAACGATGAGGCCGGCGGTTCGGGCGGCAAGCAATTCTGGGAGCTGTCCCAGGAGATGGAGGAACAACCTCACCGCTATGAGGATGCCGCAGAAGACACCGATCCTGACTACACAACCCCTAGTGGCGTCGGGGATGACACCGCTGATGGTGCCGCCGAGGATGCCACCACTGATGATGGCAGCGCACACACAGATGGCAGCCAACCGAAGAAGCAAAGGAAGGACCGGCGCCCGAATGCGCTTAGCACCCTCAAGGAGGAATTTACTCAAGTGGACTCCGACGGGCATCCAACGAAGCCCAAACATCTAGTCAAGGGATACTCGCTTCAGCTCGGGTGCATTCTCCGGAGCACCGTCTCGATCAACACCGAGAACCTTAGGCATAAGGACCAAGGGAATTTGCGCAACCTCCTCTTCACGAAGCTGCACGAATGATACAAGTTCCCCGCCGATTTTGAAAACACACGCCTCTCAGGGAATAAAGTGAACAGTGCCGCCCTCACGAGGATGAGCACGGCCCTGTCTACTTGGAGAAGCGCGGTGAAGAGAATGATTGATAAAGGTGATAGTTATGAGAAGATCAAGGCGAAATATTCTTCGATCAGCGAAGATGACTACAAGGAGTTCAAGATCAAGTGCGAGAGCAGCGCAACCTCCAAATCAAGTCAGTGGGGGAAAGAAATGCGGGAGTTGAACTTAGGGGAACACAAACTCGGTCCCGGCGGTTACAGAGTGGTGGAGCCTATATGGGACAAGGAGGACGCGGAGCATGCCGAGCAAGGCCTATTGCCCCACTTCGAGAAATACAGCGGTGACAAGCAGACCAGGAACTTCGTCAGGGCCCGGTACAAGGAGGACCCGATAACAAAGGAGCTTACCACGGATCCGAAGACCAGGGCGCTTGAGCTTGTTCTGGTAAGGAATACACCCCCGCGTAATTAGCTCCATATGGTTGCACTCTAATTAATCCCCAATATTTCTAAATGGTTCACGTTCCTTCCGCAGGAAACTGAAAGCAGTAGCGCGGGGTCGTCTCAGAGCTCCCCTTTCGACACCCCTTTAAATAGGGCGTTGAACGTAATGAAAAACAAGGATAAGCTCACTAAGCTGACGTCAGCTGGTCGTGTGGCCGGCAAAGGCTTGTCCACAAAATGGGGGTCATACTATACCACTGGTGTGCGGAAGGAGAAAAAGACCAGCTCGGAAAGCCAGACGCACGAGGTTGAAGCACTCAAGGCACAAGTGGCGCGGATTCCGGAGCTTGTCCAAGAGCAAGTGGAACAACAACTGGGAACGAAGCTCAACGCCATGGTGCCTACGTTGATTCATGGGCTGACGACGTGGATTGCGGGCGGCCAACAGGGGCCTCCCCCAGTTCCCAGCTTCGCGGCCAGCAACTCGCACAGCGCACAAGCGGCACCATTGGTGTCTCCGGCGGAGGCGGTATTCGTGTCTCCGGCGCCGGCACGGGCATTGGAGCTTAATGCTGATAGAGGCGAGGGTCCCGATCTTTCGATGAGATGATAACTATCGATTTGGTGGAGACGACTTTGACAATCCGACTACAAACGTGCATAACGTTGCGCCTTAGCAATCGCTAAACCAATCTCCTGAGGTTACTGACGATGCTGGAAGCACGGTCAGCCTGACCACGAAGGTCTATTCCTGCAAGCAATCGAAGAACGAGCAAGAATATGATAAAGCAATCTGAATATTGCAAATATATATGAATTATTGATAATGGTGGTGATCCGGAAGCGGTCTTGGTCTGGTCGTTGGACACAAACGAAGTACACGAAGTTGCAATGGCTAACTTTTAACTAAACAAATCCCGAAGTCTAAACGATGCCCTAAGGGCTGTATATATGGAGGAAGAGGGGGAATTTCATGGCCCTTGGTGGAGGGGTCCGAAATCAACCCTATCTCTTGTTACCCCACACATACGGACTCTAAAAATAGCCTATACTTATGTATTTCGAAATTACATGGGCCTGGCCCAATAATAAGGTGAGGCAGCACCTAAAATAGCCTCGGGACGAAATTTATGAAGTGGCATCTTGTATATTTCGTCCAAGGCTTCATGCACCCATTATGGTGGCTTCAAAGTCCTGAAATCATCACTTGTAACTCCGTTCTTGTTCCCCTTGCGCATGCCATCATCTCCATGCTTGTTCTTGCTCCAATGTTCATCCTTCTCCAAGCTAGGCCCTTCATTTGTAAGCAAAACAAATGTATCCAATTTAGGCAGCATCATATTCTCATGAACATTAGAATCATTACCAAGAAACAAAAGTACCTGGTAATTTAGTTGGCGTGCACGAGCTCTAGTAATTGGTCCAGTATGTATAGCAGCAAGGGCTGTGGGTGTAATAATTGTATTGATGTCCTCATCATCCTCCCCTTCTTGAAATGAAGTCGTCCTCGACGGAAGTTCATCTTCCTCACCCAAATAAGGCTTCAAATCTGCAATGTTAAAAGTGGGACTAACCCCAAAATCTGCAGGCAGCTCAAGTTTATATGCATTATCATTTATTTTCTCTAACACCTTAAAGGGACCATCAGCACGTGGCATTAACTTTGATTTGTGCAAATCAGGAAATCTATCCTTACGCAAATGTAACCAAACAAGATCTCCAGGTGCAAACACAACATGTTTTCTACCCTTATCTCCAGCAAGTTTATATTTAGCATTCATACGCTCAATGTTTTCCTTAGTTAACTCATGCATTTTTAAAATCAATTCAGGACGTTGTTTAGCATCAAAATTAACCTTCTCCGAAGATGGAAGAGGCAACAAATCAATAGGTGCACGAGGTAGGAAACCATACACAACTTCAAAAGGGCACATCTTAGTAGTAGAATGCAATGAACGATTATAAGCAAATTCAATATGAGGCAAGCATTCCTCCCAGATTTTCTTATTATTCTTCAAAAGAGCCCTAAGCATAGTAGACAACGTTCTATTGACTACTTCAGTTTGTCCATCAGTTTGGGGGTGACAAGTAGTACTAAAAAGCAGTTTAGTCCCCAACTTAGCCCATAAACATCTCCAAAAGTGGCTAAGAAATTTAGTATCACGATCTGAAACAATAGTATTTGGCACACCATGCAAGTGAATAATTTCATGAAAGAACAAATCAGCAACATTAACAGCATCATCGCTTTTATGACAAGGTATAAAGTGTGCCATTTTCGAGAATCTATCCACGACAACAAATATGCTATCCCTCCCCTTCTTTGTTCGAGGTAAACCTAAAACAAAGTCCATAGATATATCCTCCCAAGGAACACTAGGTACAGGCAAAGGCATATATAAACCATGAGGATTGAGTCGTGACTTAGCTTTTTGACATGTAGTGCAGCGAGCAATAAAACGCTCAACATCCCGTCTCATCTTTGGCCAAAAGAAATGTGTAGCAAGTACGTCCTCCGTCTTCTTCACGCCAAAGTGTCCCATTAATCCTCCTCCATGCGCCTCCTGCAACAACAAAAGACGAACAGAGCTAGCTGGAATGCATAGCTTGTTAGCACGAAACACAAATCCATCGTTAACGACGAACTTGTTCCACATTGTTCCTTCTTTACAATTCTACATTACATCTTTAAAATCAGCATCATGCACATATTGATCTTTGATGGTCTCCAGACCAAATATTTTGAGGTCAAGTTGTCAAAGCATAGTATAGCGGCGAGGCAATGCATCAGCAATAACATTTTCTTTTCCCTTCTTGTGTTTAATGACATAAGGAAAAGTCTCAATGAATTCAACCCATTTAGCATGTCTACGATTCAGTTTAGCTTGACTTTTAATATGTTTCAAAGATTCATGATCAGAATGTATAACAAATTCTTTGGGCCATAAATAATGTTGCCATGTTTCTAAAGTCCGAACAAGAGCATATAATTCTTTATCATAAGTAGAATAATTCAGACTAGGCCCACTCAATTTTTCAGAAAAGTATGCAACAGGTTTGCCATCTTGTAACAACACACCTCCTAATCCAATTCCACTAGCATCACATTCAAGATCAAAAGTCTTATTAAAATCAGGAAGTTGGAGTAAAGGAGCATGTGTCAACTTATCTTACAATACCGAGAAGGCTTCTTCCTGTGCGGTACACCAAAGAAAAGGCACATCTTTCTTTGTAAGCTCATTGAGAGGTGCAGCAATGGTGCTGAAATCTCTCACAAAACGCCTATAGAATCCAGCGAGGCCAAGAAAACTCCTCACTTGTGTGACCGTTTTGGGCTGCGGCCAACTCTCAATAGCTTCAATCTTGGCTTTATCAACTTCAATTCCCTGTGGAGTAACAACATAGCCAAGAAAAGATACTCGGTCGGTGCAAAAGGTGCACTTCCCAAGGTTACCAAACAAACGTGCATCACGTAGAGCAATAAAAACAGCACGTAAATGTTCCAAATGTTCTTCCAAAGATCTGCTATAAATCAATATGTCATCAAAGTAAACTACCACAAATCGTCCAATGAAAGCACGTAAAACTTCGTTCATTAATCTCATGAAAGTACTAGGTGCATTAGTTAACCCAAAAGGCATGACTAACCACTCATATAATCCAAACTTAGTTTTAAATGCTGTTTTCCATTCATCTCCCAATTTCATACGAATTTGATGGTAGCCACTACGCAAATCAACTCTGGAGAATATTGTAGAGCCACTCAATTCATCAAGCATATCATCTAGCCTAGGAATAGGATGACGATAACGAATAGTAATATTATTAATGCCTCTACAATCAACACACATACGTGATGTACCATCCTTTTTCGGCACTAGAATAATAGGAACAGCACAATGTGATGAGGACATCAATACAATTGTTACACCCACAGCCCCTGCTGCTATACATACTGGACCAATTACTAGAGCTCGTGCACGCCAACTAAATTACCAGGTACTTTCGTTTCTTGGTAATGATTCTAATGTTCATGAGAATATGATGCTGCCTAAATTGGATACATTTGTTTTGCTTACAAATGAAGGGCCTAGCTTGGAGAAGGATGAACATTGGAGCAAGAACAAGCATGGAGATGATGGCATGCGCAAGGGGAACAAGAACGGAGTTACAAGTGATGATTTCAGGACTTTGAAGCCACCATAATGGGTGCATGAAGCCTTGGACGAAATATACAAGATGCCACTTCATAAATTTCGTCCCGAGGCTATTTTAGGTGCTGCGTCACCTTATTATTGGGCCAGGCCCATGTAATTTCGAAATACATAAGTATAGGCTATTTTTAGAGTCCGTGTGTGTGGGGAAACAAGAGATAGGGTTGATTTCGGACCCCTCCACCAAGGGCCACGAAATTCCCCCCTCTTCCTCCATATATACAGCCCTTAGGGCATCGTTTAGACATTGGGTTTTGTTTAGATTAAAAGTTTGCCATAGCTGCAACTTCGCGTACTTCGTTTGTGTTCAATGACCAGACAAAGGCGTCACAGAACCCCACCTTGATCAATAAAGCTTTCATCTTATATTCGCAATATCCAGATTGCAATCTCATTTTCTTGCTTGTTCTTCGTTTGCTCGCAGGAAACAGACCCTCGTGGTCAGGTTGATCGTGCTCCGGCGTGGTCAACAACCTCTCGGAGTTGGTTTCGCGATTGCTAAGGCGCGATGTCCTCGCACGTTCGTAGTCGGATCGTCAAAGTCGACTGCCACCAAAGCGATATCCATCATCTCATCGAAAGATGGGACACCTTTGCCTCTATCACAAGGACTAAGGGATTCGCGTATATAACCTTTGTCGAGAAGCTCTTGTACTTGACGCATAATCTCCTTCGTCTCCTCTGGATTGCTACGGTATGGTGCACGGTTTGGCAGTGAAGCACCGGGAATTAAGTCAATCTGATTCTCAATCCCTCGAATAGGCGGTAATCCCGGTGGCACGTCTTGTGGAAAAACGTCAGCGAACTCCTGCAAAATGTTAGTGACAGCAGGAGGCAAAGAGGAAGGCACGTCCTCGAATGAAAATAATGCCTCTTTGCACACAAAAGCATAGCAAACAGATTTGCTGAAATCTAGCTCATCAATATCAGATTTGGTGGCAAATAAACATGCACTTTTCAATTTAATTTCAGAAGCAACACTCGATGGTTTATTATTAGGCTTCATTTGTTGCTCAAATTCTTTTTCCACAATCTGATTTTCACTCTTATTCTTCTCCTGTTTTGCTTTATTAGCTCTATTAATATCATCTTTCAAAATGGAATCAGGAGTCATAGGAAGCAAAGTAATATTTTTATCCTTATGAACAAGAGTATAGTGATTGTTTCTACCATGGTGTACAGAATTTTTATCAAATTGCCATGGTCTACCAAGTAAGAAGGAACATGCTTGCATAGGTACCACATCACAATCAACATAATCAGCATATGTAGAGATACTAAAATGCACACGAACAGTACGTGTTACCTTAACCTTGCCGCTGTTGTTGAACCATTGGATGTAGTAAGGATGTGGATGTGGTCCTGTGGTGAGAGAAAGCTTCTCCACCATCTCCATGCTAGCCAAGTTGTTGCAGCTCCCTCCGTCTATTATGACGCGCACAGAACGTTCCTTCACAACTCCCTTGGTATGGAACAAATTGTGCCTCTGATTTTGCTCAGCTTGTGTGACCTGCACACTCAAAACACGTTGAGCAACTAAACATTCATACCTGTCAGCGTTTACAGGAGCCATGCATTGCGTCTCATGATCAGAATCATCTCCACCATGTTCTTCACGTGTAATAAGAGCCAATGTCTCCTCATCATAGTCACTAGCGGACTCATATCCACCACCCTCGGTAGCAATCATCACACGCGGAGATTTGCATTCTCTCGCATAATGACCTCCTCCCTTACAACGACGACAAATAATATCACTTGTGTGCCCTGTTGATGCCCTGGAAGAAGAAGAACTCTGTGCAGGCCCGGCAGGTGCGCTCTTGGCAGATAATGGTGGTTGTTCCTGTTTTCTTGTATCACGGCTGTAGGAGGCACCTGATTGAGGTGCTGGTGCAGTTGAAGTAGAAGATGCACGCAGTGTCCATGATGAAGGTCGGCCTGCAGAAAAGTTAGTTCGCACCAATGCTTGTCGATCCTGCACTTCACGTTCAGCGTTACAAGCAAGATGGAATAAACAAGTGATATTAGTATACTCCTTATAGTCTAGAATGGTCTGAATCTCTCTATTTAATCCACCCAGAAAACATGCAAGCATAGCTTCATTCTCCTCAACAATACCACATCGAATCATGCCAGTTTGTAATTCCTGATAATATTCTTCTACAGAATTTTTTCCTTGTCTTAAACGCTGCAATTTTTGAAGCAATTCACGTTGATAATATGGTGGAACCCAACGCGTACGCATAGCAGTTTTCAAAGCAGCCCAAGTAGTTGGAATAGGATATAATCTACAATGTTCAGACCACCAGACACATGCAAAACTAGTGAAAGCACAAACAGCAGCAGCAACCCGTCTCTCCTCGGGATATTGTAAACATGTAAAACGTTGTTCAGTTTCTAACTCCCAAGTAAGATATATATCAGGAACATATCTACCCTCAAATGGTGGAATATTCAATTTCAGTTTAGGAATATGGACATCATCTCGTACCTGAGGTGGTGGTGCAGGCCTACCATTACGAATATATACCTGAGGTCGACCTGCTGGTGGTGGTGCTGGTGGTTGCACGTAGTTCTGATTTTGAGCAACCTCATCCTCGTAATCTCCCACATAATCATCCTCCTCCGCATCAGCAGCAGGAGCCACAGAAGTATAAACAGCAGCACCAACAGTTTGGCCAAACGCAAGAGGAACACGGCTCGCTCGGCGGAGGTCTATTTCGCGACGTGGAGGTAGTCGTTGTTGTTGTTGTTGGAGAGATGCGTTAGGTGCAGCGGGTGGTGGTGGTGGAAGACGCGCGAGCAATTCATTAAACTTGTTATCGAGCTTTGTTTCGAACGTCATCTCCATGCCATCTATCTTCTCCATGGCCTCTTCAAATCTGTTTAGCACGTCTTGCACCTGTCCACTCATCATTTGCTGAAATTTATCATGCAAATCCTTATTCGTCATGTTCTCCCAGTCAGTCTCGTCGGCTTGTGATCCTGGCATGGTTAGCAGCAATAGAAACACACAAGAATATGATCCTACAAACTACTAACAAGAGGTGGTGGTGGGTGTCACAAATCCGTCAAGCAAATCTCAAATTCTTACCAGTTCTTACCCAGCAGTAGGCGGTTATCGGCAACCGTTGTAGTCAAAAACTCTCAAAGCTTGGATAGAGCGATTACCAGGGAGAGTCAAACGCACGACGTAGATGTATGTGGAGCTGGGAAGGCTTATAATATGGTAGCAAAAAGGGTCAGCAATAATCAATTCAGAGATGCAAAGTTGAATAAACGCTCAACGACGGTACTGTGCTGGTCCTAGGCTAGACTGTGCTAGAGACGCGAGCCTAGAACACCAACAAAATCACGACGCGACACGTAAACAAGGGAAAAGCACACTCTGGAATTTTTTTTCGCTCTTTTTTTTTGCGCTCTTTTTTTTGCGCTGCTTTTTTTTGCGAAAAATAACTATAATGTGATGAGGACATCAATACAATTGTTACACCCACAGCCCCTGCTGCTATACATACTGGACCAATTACTAGAGCTCGTGCACGCCAACTAAATTATCAGGTACTTTCGTTTCTTGGTAATGATTCTAATGTTCATGAGAATATGATGCTGCCTAAATTGGATACATTTGTTTTGCTTACAAATGAAGGGCCTAGCTTGGAGAAGGATGAACATTGGAGCAAGAACAAGCATGGAGATGATGGCATGCGCAAGGGGAACAAGAACGGAGTTACAAGTGATGATTTCAGGACTTTGAAGCCACCATAATGTGTGCATGAAGCCTTGACGAAATATACAAGATGCCACTTCATAAATTTCGTCCCGAGGCTATTTTAGGTGCTGCGTCACCTTATTATTGGGCCAGGCCCATGTAATTTCGAAATACATAAGTATAGGCTATTTTTAGAGTCCGTATGTGTGGGGAAACAAGAGATAGGGTTGATTTCGGGCCCCTCCACCAAGGGCCACGAAATTCCCCCCTCTTCCTCCATATATACAGCCCTTAGGGCATCGTTTAGACTTTGGGTTTTGTTTAGATTAAAAGTTCGCCATAGCTGCAACTTCGCGTACTTCGTTTGTGTTCAACGACCAGACAAAGGCGTCACAGAACCCCACCTTGATCAATAAAGCTTTCATCTTATATTCGCAATATCCAAATTGCAATCTCAGTTTCTTGCTTGTTCTTCGTTTGCTCGCAGGAAACAGACCCTCGTGGTCAGGTTGATTGTGCTCCGGCGTGGTCAATAACCTCTCGGAGTTGGTTTAGCGATTGCTAAGGCGCGACGTCCTCGCACGTTCGTAGTCGGATCGTCAAAGTCGACTTCCACCAAAGCGAAATCCACCATCTCATCGAAAGACGGGACACCTTTGCCTCTATCAAGTGGTATCAGATTTCCAGGTTGCTCGGTGAGATTTTACAGTTTTTCGTAGTTTAGATCGAGTCTGTTCTTCATACCTACAGTCCACGAAAAAGCCACAAAAAAAATTAGGGTTAGTTCATCATATCCGAACCAATCTGAGCCTTTGCATAATCTTTTTAGGGTTTTGCTTTGTTGAATTTGCGGTTGCATCGTCGTGTCTAGTTGCTGGTCTTAGAGTCTAGTCTTTTAGAGTTTCGAGTTCTGGTCATAAGTTGTCACGCCGCCGCCGCACCATCATCATCGCCCTGCCATCTACCACCACCGCTCCGAATCCGTATCCATATACCACCACCAATCCGTGTCCATATACCACCACCGATCCATATCCATATATTACCACCGCTACCACCACCGCTGCCATATACCACCACCATATATATCCACCACCAATCCGAGTTCCTTGCTTATTAGGGTTGTTTTCGAGATCCATCTAGATTCCGATTCGTGTTTCCTTGCCGGAGTAGGTTTCGGAAGAAAAAAAAAAGAGTCGGGTAGCCACGCTCCGTTTAGGCCCAAAATTTTTCGAAAACGCATTTTTCGAAAAAATTTCTGGCTATCCTATTTTTAGGTGTTTCTGAGTGTTTTGAGACAGGTGCCATTATAGGAAGTTTTTTTTGACCCGTTTCCACTTTTTGGGTCCGGGCAGTCGAAAAAAAAATTGGTTGAAAAATTTCATGCCCATCCTGTCAGTTTGAGCTAGGAAGAGTTTTGAGACACTCGCCATTATAGTGATTTTTCGCAAAAAAAAAGCAGCGCAAAGAAAAAAAAAGAGCGCAAAAAAAAAGAGCGAAAAAAAATCAGACTGTGCTTTTCCCTTGTTTACGTGCCGCGCCGTGATTTTGTTGGTGTTCTAGGCTCGCGTCTCTAGCACAGTCTAGCCTAGGACCAGCACAGTACCGTCGTTGAGCGTTTATTCAACTTTGCATCTCTGAATTGATTATTGCTGACCCTTTTTGCTACCATAGTATAAGCCTTCCCAGCTCCACATACATCTACGTCGTGCGTTTGACTCTCCCTGGTAATCGCTCTATCCAAGCTTTGAGAGTTTTGACTACAACGGTTGCCGATCACCGCCTGTTGCTGGGTAAGAACTGGTAAGAATTTGAGTTTTGCTTGACGGATTTGTGACACCCACCACCACCACTTGTTCGTAGTCTGTAGGATCGTATTCTTGTGTGTTTCTATTGCTGCTAACCATGCCAGGATCACAAGCCGACGAGATTGACTGGGAGAATTTATCGAACAAGGAGCTTCATGATAAGTTTCAGCAAATGATGACTGAACAGGTGCAAGATGTGCTGAACAATTTTGAAGAGGCCATGGAGAAGATCACTGGCCTTGAGAAGACGTTCGAAATAAAGCTCGATAACAGATTTAATGAATTGCTCGCGCGTCTTCCACCACCACCACCCGCTGCACCTAACGCACCTCTCCAACAACAACAACAACGTCTACCTCCACGTCGCGAAATAGACCTTCGTCGAGCGAGCCGTGTTCCTCTTGCGTTTGGCCAAACTGTTGGTGCTGCTGTTGATACTTCTGTGGCTCCTGCTACTGCTGTTGCTCGTACCTAGGAGGATGATGAGTATGCGGGCGATTATGAGGATGAGGTTGATCAAAATCAGATCTACGAGCAGCCACCAGCACCACCACCAGCAGGTCGACCTCAGGTATATATTCGTAATGGTAGGCCTGCACCACCACCTCAGGTACGAGATGATGTCCATATTCCTAAACTGAAATTGAATATTCCACCATTTGAGGGTAGATATGTTCCTGATATATATCTTACTTGGGAGTTAGAAACTGAACAACGATTTACATGTTTACAATATCCTGAGGAGAGACGAGTTGCTGCTGCTGTTTGTGCTTTCACTAGTTTTGCATGTGTATGGTGGTCTGAACATTGTAGATTGTATCCTATTCCAACTACTTGGGCTGCTTTGAAAACTGCTATGCGTACGCGTTGGGTTCCACCATATTATCAACGTGAATTGCTTCAAAAATTACAGCGTTTAAGACAAGGAAAAAATTCTGTAGAAGAATATTATCAGGAATTACAAACTGGCATGATTAGATGTGGTATTGTTGAGGAGAATGAAGCTATGCTTGCACGTTTTCTGGGTGGATTAAATAGAGAGATTCAGACCATTCTAGACTATAAGGAGTATACTAATATCACTCGTTTATTCCATCTTGCTTGTAAAGCTGAACGTGAAGTGCAGGATCGACAAGCATTGGGGCGAACTAACTTTTCTGCAGGCCGACCTTCATCATGGACACCACGTGCATCTTCTACTTCAACTGCACCAGCACCTCCATCCGGTGCCACCTCCAGCCGTGATACAAGAAAACAGGCACAACCACCATTATCTGCCAAGAGCGCACTTGCGGGGCCTGCACAGCGTTCTTCTTCTTCCATGGCATCAACAGGGCACACAAGTGATATTATTTGTCGTCGTTGTAAGGGAGGAGGTCATTATGCGAGAGAATGCAAATCTCCGCGTGTGATGATTGCTACCGCGGATGGTGGATATGAGTCCGCTAGTGACTATGATGAGGAGACTTTGGCTCTTATTACACGTGAAGAACATGGTGGAGATGATTCTGATCATGAGACGCAATACATGGCTCCTGAAGACGCTGACAGGTATGAATGTTTAGTTGCTCAACGTGTTTTGAGTGTGCAGGTCACACAAGCTGAGCAAAATCAGAGGCACAATTTGTTCCATACCAAGGGAGTTGTGAAGGAACGTTCTGTGCGCGTCATCATAGACGGAGGGAGCTGCAACAACTTGGCTAGCATGGAGATGGTGGAGAAACTTTCTCTCACCACAAGACCACATCCACATCCTTACTACATCCAATGGTTCAACAACAGCGGCAAGGTTAAGGTAACACGTACTGTTCGTGTGCATTTTAGTATCTCTACATATGCTGATTATGTTGATTGTGATGTGGTACCTATGCAAGCATGTTCCTTATTACTTGGTAGACCATGGCAATTTGATAAAAATTCTGTACACCATGGTAGAAACAATCACTATACTCTTGTTCATAAGGATAAATATATTACTTTGCTTCCTATGACTCCTGATTCCATTTTGAAAGATGATATTAATAGAGCTAATAAAGCAAAACAGGAGACGAATAAGAGTGAAAATCAGATTGTGGCAAACGAATTTGAGCAACAAATGAAGCCTAATAATAAACCATCTAGTGTTGCTTCTGAAATTAAATTGAAAAGTGCATGTTTATTTGCCACCAAATCTGATATTGATGAGCTAGATTTCAGCAAATCTGTTTGCTATGCTTTTGTGTGCAAAGAGGCATTATTTTCATTCCAGGACGTGCCTTCCTCTTTGCCTCCTGCTGTCACTAACATTTTGAGGGAGTTCGCTGACGTCTTCCCACAAGACGTGCCACCGGGATTACCGCCTATTCGAGGGATTGAGCATCAGATTGACTTAATTCCCGGTGCTTCACTACCAAACCGTGCACCATACCTGATGAGGACATCAATACCATTGTTACACCCACAGGCCCTGCTGCTATACGTACTGGACCAATTACTAGAGCTCGCGCACGCCAACTAAATTACCAGGTACTTTCGTTTCTTGGTAATGATTCTAATGTTCATGAGAATATGATGCTGCCTAAATTGGATACATTTGTTTTGCTTACAAATGAAGGGCCTAGCTTGGAGAAGGATGAACATTGGAGCAAGAACAAGCATGGAGATGATGGCATGCGCAAGGGGAACAAGAACGGAGTTACAAGTGATGATTTCAGGACTTTGAAGCCACCATAATGGGTGCATGAAGCCTTGGACGAAATATACAAGATGCCACTTCATAAATTTCGTCCCGAGGCTATTTTAGGTGCTGCGTCACCTTATTATTGGGCAAGGCCCATGTAATTTCGAAATACATAAGTATAGGCTATTTTTAGAGTCCGTATGTGTGGGGAAACAAGAGATAGGGTTGATTTCGGACCCCTCCACCAAGGGCCACGAAATTCCCCCCTCTTCCTCCATATATACAGCCCTTAGGGCATCGTTTAGACTTTGGGTTTTGTTTAGATTAAAAGTTCGCCATAGCTGCAACTTCGCGTACTTCGTTTGTGTTCAACGACCAGACAAAGGCGTCACAGAACCCCACCTTGATCAATAAAGCTTTCATCTTATATTCGCAATATCCAGATTGCAATCTCAGTTTCTTGCTTGTTCTTCGTTTGCTCGCAGGAAACAGACCCTCGTGGTCAGGTTGATCGTGCTCCGGCGTGGTCAATAACCTCTCGGAGTTGGTTTAGCGATTGCTAAGGCGCGACGTCCTCGCACGTTCGTAGTCGGATCGTCAAAGTCGACTTCCACCAAAGCGATATCCATCATCTCATCGAAAGACGGGACACCTTTGCCTCTATCACTCTACAATCAACACACATACGTGATGTACCATCCTTTTTCGGCACTAGAATAATAGGAACAGCACAAGGACTAAGGGATTCGCGTATATAACCTTTGTCGAGAAGCTCTTGTACTTGACCCATAATCTCCTTCGTCTCCTCTGGATTGGTACGGTATGGTGCACGGTTTGGCAGTGAAGCACCGGGAATTAAGTCAATCTGATGCTCAATCCCTCGAATAGGCAGTAATCCCGGTGGCACGTCTTGTGGAAAGACGTCAGCGAACTCCTGCAAAATGTTAGTGACAGCAGGAGGCAAAGAGGAAGGCACGTCCTCGAATGAAAATAATGCCTCTTTGCACACAAAAGCATAGCAAACAGATTTGCTGAAATCTAGCTCATCAATATCAGATTTGGTGGCAAATAAACATGCACTTTTCAATTTAATTTCAGAAGCAACACTAGATGGTTTATTATTAGGCTTCATTTGTTGCTCAAATTCTTTTGCCACAATCTGATTTTCACTCTTATTCGTCTCCTGTTTTGCTTTATTAGCTCTATTAATATCATCTTTCAAAATGGAATCAGGAGTCATAGGAAGCAAAGTAATATTTTTATCCTTATGAACAAGAGTATAGTGATTGTTTCTACCATGGTGTACAGATTTTTTATCAAATTGCCATGGTCTACCAAGTAATAAGGAACATGCTTGCATAGGTACCACATCACAATCAACATAATCAGCATATGTAGAGATACTAAAATGCACACGAACAGTACGTGTTACCTTAACCTTGCCGCTGTTGTTGAACCATTGGATGTAGTAAGGATGTGGATGTGGTCTTGTGGTGAGAGAAAGCTTCTCCACCATCTCCATGCTAGCCAAGTTGTTGCAGCTCCCTCCGTCTATTATGACGCGCACAGAACGTTCCTTCACAACTCCCTTGGTATGGAACAAATTGTGCCTCTGATTTTGCTCAGCTTGTGTGACCTGCACACTCAAAACACGTTGAGCAACTAAACATTCATACCTGTCAGCGTCTTCAGGAGCCATGTATTGCGTCTCATGATCAGAATCATCTCCATCATGTTCTTCACGTGTAATAAGAGCCAATGTCTCCTCATCATAGTCACTAGCGGACTCATATCCACCATCCGCGGTAGCAATCATCACACGCGGAGATTTGCATTCCCTCGCATAATGACCTCCTCCCTTACAACGACGACAAATAATATCACTTGTGTGCCCTGTTGATGCCATGGAAGAAGAAGAACGCTGTGCAGGCCCCGCAGGTGCGCTCTTGGCAGATAATGGTGGTTGTGCCTGTTTTCTTGTATCACGGCTGGAGGTGGCACCGGATGGAGGTGCTGGTGCAGTTGAAGTAGAAGATGCACGTGGTGTCCATGATGAAGGTCGGCCTGCAGAAAAGTTAGTTCGCCCCAATGCTTGTCGATCCTGCACTTCACGTTCAGCTTTACAAGCAAGATGGAATAAACGAGTGATATTAGTATACTCCTTATAGTCTAGAATGGTCTGAATCTCTCTATTTAATCCACCCAGAAAACGTGCAAGCATAGCTTCATTCTCCTCAACAATACCACATCTAATCATGCCAGTTTGTAATTCCTGATAATATTCTGATAGAGGCAAAGGTGTCCCGTCTTTCGATGAGATGATGGATATCGCTTTGGTGGAAGTCGGCTTTGACGATCCGACTACGAACGTGCGAGGACGTCGCGCCTTAGCAATCGCTAAACCAACTCCGAGAGGTTATTGACCACGCCGGAGCACGATCAACCTGACCACGAGGGTCTGTTTCCTGCGAGCAAACGAAGAACAAGCAAGAAACTGAGATTGCAATCTGGATATTGCGAATATAAGATGAAAGCTTTATTGATCAAGGTGGGGTTCTGTGACGCCTTTGTCTGGTCGTTGAACACAAACGAAGTACGCGAAGTTGCAGCTATGGCGAACTTTTAATCTAAACAAAACCCAAAGTCTAAACGATGCCCTAAGGGCTGTATATATGGAGGAAGAGGGGGGAATTTCGTGGCCCTTGGTGGAGGGGTCCGAAATCAACCCTATCTCTTGTTTCCCCACACATACGGACTCTAAAAATAGCCTATACTTATGTATTTCGAAATTACATGTGCCTGGCCCAATAATAAGGTGACGCAGCACCTAAAATAGCCTCGGGACGAAATTTATGAAGTGGCATCTTGTATATTTCGTCCAAGGCTTCATGCACCCATTATGGTGGCTTCAAAGTCCTGAAATCATCACTTGTAACTCCGTTCTTGTTCCCCTTGCGCATGCCATCATCTCCATGCTTGTTCTTGCTCCAATGTTCATCCTTCTCCAAGCTAGGCCCTTCATTTGTAAGCAAAACAAATGTATCCAATTTAGGCAGCATCATATTCTCATGAACATTAGAATCATTACCAAGAAACGAAAGTACCTGGTAATTTAGTTGGCGTGCACGAGCTCTAGTAATTGGTCCAGTATGTATAGCAGCAGGGGCTGTGGGTGTAACAATTGTATTGATGTCCTCATCAGATACCTATGCAAGCATGTTCCTTATTACTTGGTAGACCATGGCAATTTGATAAAAAATCTGTACACCATGGTAGAAACAATCACTATACTCTTGTTCATAAGGATAAAAATATTACTTTGCTTCCTATGACTCCTGATTCCATTTTGAAAGATGATATTAATAGAGCTAATAAAGCAAAACAGGAGACGAATAAGAGTGAAAATCAGATTGTGGCAAAAGAATTTGAGCAACAAATGAAGCCTAATAATAAACCATCTAGTGTTGCTTCTGAAATTAAATTGAAAAGTGCATGTTTATTTGCCACCAAATCTGATATTGATGAGCTAGATTTCAGCAAATCTGTTTGCTATGCTTTTGTGTGCAAAGAGGCATTATTTTCATTCGAGGACGTGCCTTCCTCTTTGCCTCCTGCTGTCACTAACATTTTGCAGGAGTTTGCTGACGTCTTTCCACAAGACGTGCCACCGGGATTACCGCCTATTCGAGGGATTGAGCATCAAATTGACTTAAGTCCCGGTGCTTCACTGCCAAACCGTGCACCATACCATACCAATCTAGAGGAGACGAAGGAGATTATGCGTCAAGTACAAGAGCTTCTCGACAAAGGTTATATACGCGAATCCCTTAGTCCTTGTGCTGTTCCTATTATTCTAGTGCCGAAAAAGGATGGTACATCACGTATGTGTGTTGATTGTAGAGGCATTAATAATATTACTATTCGTTATCGTCATCCTATTCCTAGGCTAGATGATATGCTTGATGAATTGAGTGGCTCTACAATATTCTCCAAAGTTGATTTACGTAGTGGATACCATCAAATTCAAAACTAAGTTTGGATTATATGAGTGGTTAGTCATGCCTTTTGGGTTAACTAATGCACCTAGTACTTTCATGAGATTAATGAACGAAGTTTTGCGTGCTTTCATTGGACGATTTGTGGTAGTTTACTTTGATGACATATTGATTTATAGCAGATCTTTGGAAGAACATTTGGAACATTTACGTGCTGTTTTTATTGCTCTACGTGATGCACGTTTGTTTGGTAACCTTGGGAAGTGCACCTTTTGCACCGACCGAGTATCTTTTCTTGGCTATGTTGTTACTCCACAGGGAATTGAAGTTGATAAAGCCAAGATTGAAGCTATTGAGAGTTGGCCGCAACCCAAAACGGTCACACAAGTGAGGAGTTTTCTTGGCCTCGCTGGATTCTATAGGCGTTTTGTGAGAGATTTCAGCACCATTGCTGCACCTCTCAATGAGCTTACAAAGAAAGGTGTGCCTTTTCTTTGGGGTACCGCACAGGAAGAAGCCTTCACGGTATTGAAAGATAAGTTGACACATGCTCCTTTACTCCAACTTCCTGATTTTAATAAGACTTTTGAGCTTGAATGTGATGCTAGTGGAATTGGATTAGGAGGTGTGTTATTACAAGATGGCAAACCTGTTGCATACTTTTCTGAAAAATTGAGTGGGCCTAGTCTGAATTATTCTACTTATGATAAAGAATTATATGCTCTTGTTCGGACTTTAGAAACATGGCAACATTATTTATGGCCCAAAGAATTTGTTATACATTCTGATCATGAATCTTTGAAACATATTAAAAGTCAAGCTAAACTGAATCGTAGACATGCTAAATGGGTTGAACTCATTGAGACTTTCCCTTATGTCATTAAACACAAGAAGGGAAAAGAAAATGTTATTGCTGATGCATTGTCTCGCCGCTATACTATGCTTTCACAACTTGACTTCAAAATTGATAGAGGCAAAGGTGTCCCGTCTTTCGATGAGATGGTGGATTTCGCTTTGGTGGAAGTCGACTTTGACGATCCGACTACGAACGTGCGAGGACGTCGCGCCTTAGCAATCGCTAAACCAACTCCGAGAGGTTATTGACCACGCCGGAGCACGATCAACCTGACCACGAGGGTCTGTTTCCTGCGAGCAAACGAAGAACAAGCAAGAAACTAAGATTGCAATCTGGATATTGCGAATATAAGATGAAAGCTTTATTGATCAAGGTGGGGTTCTGTGACGCCTTTGTCTGGTCGTTGAACACAAACGAAGTACGCGAAGTTGCAGCTATGGCGAACTTTTAATCTAAACAAAACCCAAAGTCTAAACGATGCCCTAAGGGCTGTATATATGGAGGAAGAGGGGGAGAATTTCGTGGCCCTTGGTGGAGGGGTCCGAAATCAACCCTATCTCTTGTTTCCCCACACATACGGACTCTAAAAATAGCCTATACTTATGTATTTCGAAGTTACATGGGCCTGGCCCAATAATAAGGTGACGCAGCACCTAAAATAGCCTCGGGACGAAATTTATGAAGTGGCGTCTTGTATATTTCGTCCAAGGCTTCATGCACCCATTATGGTGGCTTTAAAGTCCTGAAATCATCACTTGTAACTCCGTTCTTGTTTCCCTTGCGCATGCCATCATCTCCATGCTTGTTCTTGCTCCAATGTTCATCCTTCTCCAAGCTAGGCCCTTCATTTGTAAGCAAAACAAATGTATCCAATTTAGGCAGCATCATATTCTCATGAACATTAGAATCATTACCAAGAAACGAAAGTACCTGGTAATTTAGTTGGCGTGCACGAGCTCTAGTAATTGGTCCAGTATGTATAGCAGCAGGGGCTGTGGGTGTAACAATTGTATTGATGTCCTCATCATCCTCCCCTTCTTGAAATGAAGTCGTCCTCGACGGAAGTTCATCTTCCTCACCCAAATAAGGCTTCAAATCTGCAATGTTAAAAGTGGGACTAACCACAAAATCTGCAGGCAGCTCAAGTTTATATGCATTATCATTTATTTTCTCTAACACCTTAAAGGGACCATCAGCACGTGGCATTAACTTTGATTTGCGCAAATCAGGAAATCTATCCTTACGCAAATGTAACCAAACAAGATCTCCAGGTGCAAACACAACATGTTTTCTACCCTTATCTCCAGCAAGTTTATATTTAGCATTCATGCGCTCTATGTTTTCCTTAGTTAACTCATGCATTTTTAAAATCAATTCAGCACGTTGTTTAGCATCAAAATTAACCTTCTCCGAAGATGGAAGAGGCAACAAATCAATAGGTGCATGAGGTAGGAAACCATACACAACTTCAAAAGGGCACATCTTAGTAGTAGAATGCAATGAATGATTATAAGCAAATTCAATATGAGGCAAGCATTCCTCCCACATTTTCTTATTATTCTTCAAAACAGCCCTAAGCATAGTAGACAACGTTCTATTGACTACTTCAGTTTGTCCATCAGTTTGGGGGTGACAAGTAGTACTAAAAAGCAGTTTAGTCCCCAACTTAGCCCATAAACATCTCCAAAAGTGGCTAAGAACTTTAGTATCACGATCTGAAACAATAGTATTTGGCACACCATGCAAGCGAATAATTTCACGAAAGAACAAATCAGCAACATTAACAGCATCATCGCTTTTATGACATGGTATAAAGTGTGCCATTTTCGAGAATCTATCCACGACAACAAATATGCTATCCCTCCCCTTCTTTGTTCGAGGTAAACCTAAAACAAAGTCCATAGATATATCCTCCCAAGGAACACTAGGTACAGGCAAAGGCATATATAAACCATGAGGATTGAGTCGTGACTTAGCTTTTTGACATGTAGTGATAGAGGCAAAGGTGTCCCGTCTTTCGATGAGATGGTGGATTTCGCTTTGGTGGAAGTCGACTTTGACGATCCGACTACGAACGTGCGAGGACGTCGCGCCTTAGCAATCGCTAAACCAACTCCGAGAGGTTATTGACCACGCCGGAGCACGATCAACCTGACCACGAGGGTCTGTTTCCTGCGAGCAAACGAAGAACAAGCAAGAAACTAAGATTGCAATCTGGATATTGCGAATATAAGATGAAAGCTTTATTGATCAAGGTGGGGTTCTGTGACGCCTTTGTCTGGTCGTTGAACACAAACGAAGTACGCGAAGTTGCAGCTATGGCGAACTTTTAATCTAAACAAAACCCAAAGTCTAAACGATGCCCTAAGGGTTGTATATATGGCGGAAGAGGGGGGGAATTTCGTGGCCCTTGGTGGAGGGGTCCGAAATCAACCCTATCTCTTGTTTCCCCACACATACGGACTCTAAAAATAGCCTATACTTATGTATTTCGAAATTACATGGGCCTGGCCCAATAATAAGGTGACGCAGCACCTAAAATAGCCTCGGGACGAAATTTATGAAGTGGCATCTTGTATATTTCGTCCAAGGCTTCATGCACCCATTATGGTGGCTTCAAAGTCCTGAAATCATCACTTGTAACTCCGTTCTTGTTCCCCTTGCGCATGCCATCATCTCCATGCTTGTTCTTGCTCCAATGTTCATCCTTCTCCAAGCTAGGCCCTTCATTTGTAAGCAAAACAAATGTATCCAATTTAGGCAGCATCATATTCTCATGAACATTAGAATCATTACCAAGAAACGAAAGTACCTGGTAATTTAGTTGGCGTGCGCGAGCTCTAGTAATTGGTCTCGTATATGTAGCAGGGGCTGTGGGTGTAACAATTGTATTGATGTCCTCATCATCCTCCCCTTCTTGAAATGAAGTCGTCCTCGACGGAAGTTCATCTTCCTCACCCAAATAAGGCTTCAAATCTGCAATGTTAAAACTGGGACTAACCCCAAAATCTGCAGGCAGCTCAAGTTTATATGCATTATCATTTACTTTCTCTAACACCTTAAAGGGACCATCAGCACGTGGCATTAACTTCTATTTGCGCAAATCAGGAAATCTATCCTTACGCAAATGTAACCAAACAAGATCTCCAGGTGCAAACACAACATGTTTTCTACCCTTATCTCCAGCAAGTTTATATTTAGCATTCATGCGCTCAATGTTTTCCTTAGTTAACTCATGCATTTTTAAAATCAATTCAGCATGTTGTTTAGCATCAAAATTAACCTTCTTCGAAGATGGAAGAGGCAACAAATCAATAGGTGCACGAGGTAGGAAACCATACACAACTTCAAACGGGCACATCTTAGTAGTAGAATGTAATGAACGATTATAAGCAAATTCAATATGAGGCAAGCATTCCTCCCACATTTTCTTATTATTCTTCAAAACAGCCCTAAGCATAGTAGACAATGTTCTATTGACTACTTCAGTTTGTCCATCAGTTTGGGGGTGACAAGTAGTCAATAGAATGTTGTCTACTATGCTTAGGGCTGTTTTGAAGAATAATAAGAAAATGTGGGAGGAATGCTTGCCTCATATTGAATTTGCTTATAATCGTTCATTGCATTCTACTACTAAGATGTGCCCTTTTGAAGTTGTGTATGGTTTCCTACCTCGTGCACCTATTGATTTGTTGCCTCTTCCATCTTCGGAGAAGGTTAATTTTGATGCTAAACAACGTGCTGAATTGATTTTAAAAATGCATGAGTTAACTAAGGAAAACATTGAGCGCATGAATGCTAAATATAAACTTGCTGGAGATAAGGGTAGAAAACATGTTGTGTTTGCACCTGGAGATCTTGTTTGGTTACATTTGCGTAAGGATAGATTTCCTGATTTGCGCAAATCAAAGTTAATGCCACGTGCTGATGGTCCCTTTAAGGTGTTAGAGAAAATAAATGATAATGCATATAAACTTGAGCTGCCTGCAGATTTTGGGGTTAGTCCCACTTTTAACATTGCAGATTTGAAGCCTTATTTGGGTGAGGAAGATGAACTTCCGTCGAGGACGACTTCATTTCAAGAAGGGGAGGATGATGAGGACATCAATACAATTGTTACACCCACAACCCCTGCTGCTATACATACTGGACCTATTACTAGAGCTCGTGCACGCCAACTAAATTATCAGGTACTTTCGTTTCTTGGTAATGATTCTAATGTTCATGAGAATATGGTGCTGCCTAAATTGGATACATTTGTTTTGCTTACAAATGAAGGGCCTAGCTTGGAGAAGGATGAACATTGGAGCAAGAACAAGCATGGAGATGATGGCATGCGCAAGGGGAACAAGAACGGAGTTACAAGTGATGATTTCAGGACTTTGAAGCCACCATAATGTGTGCATGAAGCCTTGGACGAAATATACAAGATGCCACTTCATAAATTTCGTCCCGAGGCTATTTTAGGTGCTGCGTCACCTTATTATTGGGCTAGGCCCATGTAATTTCGAAATACATAAGTATAGGCTATTTTTAGAGTCTGTATGTGTGGGGAAACAAGAGATAGGGTTGATTTCGGACCCCTCCACCAAGGGCCACGAAATTCCCCCCTCTTCCTCCATATATACAGCCCTTAGGGCATCGTTTAGACTTTGGGTTTTGTTTAGATTAAAAGTTCGCCATAGCTGCAACTTCGCGTACTTCGTTTGTGTTCAACGACCAGACAAAGGCGTCACAGAACCCCACCTTGATCAATAAAGCTTTCATCTTATATTCGCAATATCCAAATTGCAATCTCAGTTTCTTGCTTGTTCTTCGTTTGCTCGCAGGAAACAGACCCTCGTGGTCAGGTTGATCGTGCTCCGGCGTGGTCAATAACCTCTCGGAGTTGGTTTAGCGATTGCTAAGGCGCGACGTCCTCGCACGTTCGTAGTCGGATCGTCAAAGTCGACTTCCACCAAAGTGAAATCCACCATCTCATCGAAAGACGGGACACCTTTGCCTCTATCATAATGGCGAGTGTCTCAAAACTCTTCCTAGCTCAAACTGACAGGATGGGCACGGAATTTTTTCGACCAAATTTTTTTTGACTGCCCGGACCCAAAAACTGGAAACGGGTCAAAAAAAACTTCCTATAATGGCACGTGTCTCAAAACACTCAGAAACACCTAAAAATAGTATAGCCAGAATTTTTTTCAAAAAATGCGTTTTCGAAAAATTTTGGGCCTAAACGGAGCGTGGTTTCCGGACTCTTTTTTTTTTCCAAAACCTACTCCGGCAAGGAAACACGAATCGGAATCTAGATGGATCTCGAAAACAAACCTAATATGACAAGAACTCGGATTGGTGGTGGATATATGGTGGTAGATGGCAGCGGTGGTGGTATATGACAGCTGTGGTGGTATATGGATACGGATTCGAAGCGGTGGCGGATAAGCGATGGTGGTAGATGGCAGGGGTGATGATGATGGTGCGGCGGCGGCGTGACAACTTATGACCAGAACTCGAAACTCTAAAAGACTAGACTCTAAGACCAGCAACTAGACACGACGATGCAACCGCAAATTCAAGAAAGCAAAACCCTAAAAAGATTATGCAAAGGCTCAGATTGGTTCGGATATGATGAACTAACCCTAATTTTTTTGTGGCTTTTTCGTGGACTATAGGTATGAAGAACAGACTCGATCTAAACTACGAAAAACTGTAAAATCTCACCGAGCAACCTGGAAATCTGATACCACTTGATAGAGGCAAAGGTGTCCCGTCTTTCGATGAGATGATGGATATCGCTTTGGTGGCAGTTGACTTTGACGATCCGACTACGAATGTGCGAGGACGTCGCGCCTTAGCAATCGCTAAACCAACTCCGAGAGGTTATTGACCACGCCGGAGCACGATCAACCTGACCACGAGGGTCTGTTTCCTGCGAGCAAATGAAGAACAAGCAAGAAACTGAGATTGCAATCTGGATATTGCGAATATAAGATGAAAGCTTTATTGATCAAGGTGGGGTTCTATGACGCCTTTGTCTGGTCGTTGAACACAAAAGAAGTACGCGAAGTTGCAGCTATGGCGAACCTTTAATCTAAACAAAACCCAAAGTCTAAACGATGCCCTAAGGGCTGTATATATGGAGGAAGAGGGGGGAATTTCGTGGCCCTTGGTGGAGGGGTCCGAAATCAACCCTATCTCTTGTTTCCCCACACATACGGACTCTAAAAATAGCCTATACTTATGTATTTCGAAATTACATGGGCCTAGCCCAATAATAAGGTGACGTAGCACCTAAAATAGCCTCGGGACGAAATTTATGAAGTGGCATCTTGTATATTTCGTCCAAGGCTTCATGCACCCATTATGGTGGCTTCAAAGTCCTGAAATCATCACTTGTAACTCCGTTCTTGTTCCCCCTGCGCATGCCATCAGCTCCATGCTTGTTCTTGCTCCAATGTTCATCCTTCTCCAAGCTAGGCCCTTCATTTGTAAGCAAAACAAATGTATCCAATTTAGGCAGCATCATATTCTCATGAACATTAGAATCATTACCAAGAAACGAAAGTACCTGGTAATTTAGTTGGCGTGCACGAGCTCTAGTAATTGGTCCAGTATGTATAGCAGCAGGGGCTGTGGGTGTAACAATTGTATTGATGTCCTCATCACTTGTGTCTTGAATGTCGCCGCCTTGAAGATGATGAAGGGGAAGTAGACTTGATCAACGCTCTAATCTCCTCCATCCTTGCATCTTGCTCCTCTTTATGTGCGGAAAGCTTCTTGTCGATGTAGTACCTTTTCCTTGCCTCGGAGTGACGAATGTCGATGGAGATGTTCTCGATGCGCTCTCGCAATCTTGATTGTGCGCCTTGCACTTGTCGTTGTAGATCGAAGATAGACGCTTTGGTGATGTAGTTGTTCACACCGTCGTTGTTGTCATAGACCGGAGAGGAAATGCCTTGCCTATCCATCACAAGACTCGAGCAAATATGAGTGGGAGAAAGAGAAGAACTTATACCAATGTACCTTGACCGATGTTGACAATGCATCAAGTTCACTCAAATGCGGACAATGAAATAGCACTATTGGTACCAATCCTTGTCGGTTCTCACACCTACACAAGTAAAGCTTATGGTGGAGCTCGTGAGGATAGTGGCACAATAATTTAATGCAAAATGTTAGCAAGAGTCAATAATGTTGAAAGAGATTCACAAATTCGCAAGCGAAACAAATGGACCAATAGCAATATGTGGCACACGGAAACACACACATGGATAGATAAATGGGGTCGTGCAACCAAGGAATGAGCACAAAATGTGGAATCCATGGAAAACGCTCGTGTTGCACAACTCAAGAGAGACACTAGCACGATTGCTCAATAGGCGGATAGGACACTTGTGCACAACCTATAAGATGCAAAATGGATAAACTTTCTATCCCAAGTATGCTATGTATGTATGGTTCCCGCTGTTTCTCTCAAGATGATCCAAGATGATCGGATATGACAATCTTATATGCAATGTGGTATGATTCTATGGCACTTGCTTACAAGCTCTTTGCTCCCTTTCTTTTGCTTAAAAGCTTTATTTTTTTTCTCTATGGCCACTTTTGCACAATGCACAAACCAAGATAGCAATTGTGTATATGCGGGAACAAACTTGTGACACAAGGTATGATAGCAATATATGCACCATGATGATATGGTATGTATGCTATGGAAAGTATGATCACTAATGTGCACAAGTAACATTGTCGGCAATACTCAAATTGATGTAGGGTGGAACCCTATGTGGACAATCTTTCACGTTTGGAGTGGATCCTACGGGGAATCATGAAGAACACGCAGAAGAACACGAGGAAAACATGGGGAGGAACGAGAGAAACACTCAACCGACAAGAGATCAATCACACAAGGTCTAGATCATCGAAGCACGAGTAGCACGAGATACAAAGTCAACAAAGGTAAGGATACAAAGGTAACCAATCTTCTCCGTGAGGAGGTCTTGAATCCACGAGGGGATCTTCCCACGAGGGGGTCTTGAATCCGATAGGATCTTCTCCGAGGAGGCCGCGGTCTCTCACGAGGAGGAGATCCGATGGATGAGCGAAGCTCTATCTCTAACTTGAGCTAAATCAACGCTAACCCTAACTAGGAGGCGGTGGAGGAGTATATATAGTCATGGGCCACGAAGGGGTAAGTGGGGGATACATGGACTCGGTCCAATACACTGTGCGCAGACAGGCGTCGGACGTCCGGTGGGTTCCGGTCGTCCGGAGGCTCGGGAAGGTCCGGACGTTCGGAGGTGTCGGACTTCCGTAGTTTCGGCTCGGGTGCTGGTCGTTCGGTCGTCCGATGGCGTCGGTCGTCCGTGGCCCTGGGAGTCATCGGACGTCCGTTCCTCGTCGGTCGTCCGACCGCTGTAGCATTCACGGGCTGACTCTTCAGGCTGGTGGAGGCTCCAGGCGTCGGACGTGCGGCGGGGTCCGGTCGTCCGGAGGTTGTAGACTTCGGGCAGCTTCTTCTCTTGGTCCTTGTACTTGGCGTCCACGCTAGCTCGTCCGTTGGATGTGGTGGCTCCGTGGCTTTCCTCCAAGTACCTGATCATGCATAGCACACACGTTGGAGGTAGTAGCCATGTCTCACATGTAGAAAGTGAAGGTTCGAAGAGCAGCGAGTTCACCTTGTGTCCAATGGCGTTTGTTCGAGGTCTCGTCATATGTCCACTTGGGGCTTGGGGAGTAGTGGGAGTGTACATGGGGATGAACGTGGGATGCTCCGCATCACAAATGGCTAGTCTCAATAGGCAAGTAACGCAAAATGGCTAGGGGTTAACAATGCAATGGCAAGGGGAATCTACAATGGAGGGATACCACGATACCAAGATGATATGGAGGTTACCGTCCGTCGATGATGAGTGGCGGTGTTCTTGATGTAGAAACCAAGATGATGGAGTCTCGTCCCTAAGTAGCCGAAACACCTTAGGAAACGGAAAAACCACGAACTCAAAATTTCAAATGTCAAATGTCAAATGGTGGTATCGGGAATGCGGTGGTGGTTTGCACTTGGCAAAACGGAAGTATTGGTGGAAACTCGGTCAAAATGGGTTAAGGTGGAAGGGTATGATGGGCTATACACATGTCGGAGTTGAAGTTGCCATCCCTAAGTAGCCGAAACACCTTAGGAGACACAAGCCACAACTCAAACAAGCTCAAACAAAATTGGGTTAACTTGGGGTGGTGGAAGTGTATGGTGGGGAAGCCTATGCGGAAGTTATCGTGGTGGTTGATGAAGAAGCAACCGTCCCTAAGTAGCCTAAACACCTTAGGAGACTCAAGTCACTACTCAAACAACCTCAAATGCTACGGGGAACAAAATGGGTTAGGTTGCGGAACTCGGTGGTGGCAATGCGGATGTTATGGTGGAAGGCCTACGCAAAGATGCCAAAGTTCCAAACATTTGATGGAGTCAAATGGTGGTGAAACCAACGTGAGGACCTCGGGCACGTAGATAGCTTCAAAACGAGCCAAAGAACATTCAAATTGGAGTTCAGAGCGAAAAGTTATGATGAAAAAGGTGAAAGAGGCTGATGCTGAAATTTCGGGGAAACTTTCTGGTTAGGCCGGAAGTTCTGGGCCTAGGGCCGGAAGTTCCGGGCTTCGGAAGTTTTGGGGGTGGCCGGAAGTTCTGGGGGTCGCGGAAAAAGTCTGGGGACTTTGGGTAAACTCTTTGTTTAGCCTGGAAGTTCCAGGGTAGGACGGAAGTTCCGGGGGAGGCCGGAAGTTCCAGGGGTCGTGGAATTTCGTCTGGAGAACCTTAAATTCCAGATCTGAGAACGGGGGCGGAAAAACTCGATTTCCAAGGTCAAAATTGGAGAGATTTCATGGGTGGAAATGGGGGTAAAGAAGGGGAATGCTAGATCCACTCACAACACAACGAATCCATGGATCAAAATCAACAAAACATCATCAAAACCAACAAATCACAAAAAAGTTTTGATAGAGGCGGGGTGTCCCGATCTTTCGATGAGATGATAACTATCGATTTGGTGGAGACGACTTTGACGATCCGACTACAAACGTGCAACGACGTTGTGCCTTAGCAATCGCTAAACCAACTCCGAGAGGTTATTGACCACACCGGAGCACGATCAACCTGACCACGAAGGTCTATTCCTGCAAGCAATCGAAGAACGAGCAAGAATATGATAAAAGCAATCTGAATATCGCGAATAAGTATGAAGTATTGATAATGGTGGGGATCCGTAAGCGGTCTTGGTCTGGTCGTTGGACACAAACGAAGCACACGAAGTTGCAATGGCTAACTTTTAACTAAACAAATCCCCAGGAAAAGCTACTAGATGGATCTACTTATATAGGAGCAAGGGATGGCGGCCAAGGAGGTGGGAGGACGTCCCAAGGCAGCCTAAAACTAAATCTAGGTCGTACAAGGCCAATGGGCCCAAGTGGAGGTGATGTAACACCTTTGGACTTGTAGTTTGACTCGGATTCTCCTGCAGCATCAGATTGTTTCGTCCACAACTCAACGCTCCGGACGAATTTGAAGGTTATTCCAATTGGGTTGGAAAGTGCACGAAATCTAGTTTCCAACAAAAAAAGAATCACCCAATTCGGAGTCCGTATGAAAAACTTGTGTGCGTTTTGAGTCAGGTGTGTCTGTGCAGTCCGAATCTGAATCCAGAACGTGAGAGACTTGGACTCTATCTTCTCTTGGGCCAAAAGTGACGTGAGAGAACTTTTTGGACAGCAAATAAACATCTCTTTATTCCTTATCTTCATATGTGGATTGTACAAATGTCCCATACACCTGCAATTAGACAAAACACAAAAGTGTGTGAAGTATTTTTGTTCTGGATAACATAAATAGATTATTGAATAGTTTGCACTAGAAATCACCTAACAAATATGCATATATGCAATATTTTTTGTCATATCCAAGGTAGTCATGTCCTCATCATCCTCCCCTTCTTGAAAATAAAGCCGTCCTCGGCGTTGCTTAATCTGAAATGTGCCTAACAAAAGAGACAAGGTGTACATGTTGTATATGTATATGTCATCCATTTTTACTTCCCTTGATTTTTGCATATATGACACATGAATAGATGAGTAACTTGCATAGTTCATAAAATCTAAAGCCAAAAAATTAGCACAAGAAGTAGAAGGCATGAAAATATTGCAACTCAGTTTGCACATATAAGTGAAGCTCTTATTCATTTCAAAAGATTGACAATGATCATCATTAAACCATCCCAACATTGGTGAATAAACCTTACTTGCATCAAATTTACATGCTACAACATGCTTAAATAAGCAAACATGCAATAAGTCATTCAACACAGAATCATCACCAAGATTAGAGGTCATATCAAAATGATTAAACATTGGTTCTTTTGCATCAATAGTTAATTCAATGGGTGCACTCAAAATTGTTGGTATTTCAGTTGTTTGATCACATGGCAAAGTCAAATTATCAACGTAGTCCTCTAAAATAGGTGGTGTGATCAAAGTAGTGGGTAGCTCATCAGATGGTGCATTCAAATTGACAAGGCATTCATCATTCTCATGTAGAGATGGAAGATCAGTACCTTTGTCATTACCTCTTATGATCAACTTAGATGATGTAGCCACTCTCGGGGGCGATGTGTCACATGGTGGAGGTGATGTAGTCCTGACAACAACAGATGTGGTTGTCATAGTATGCCTAGTAGTTGAAGGAACAATCATATCAACTCTTGGAATGTGCACCGTGCGCTTGTTCTCCTCGTGGCCAACACGTCGTTTTATTTCCTGTTCAGCTTTGCAAGCAAGATGAAACAAATGGTCCATAGGATAACACTCTTCATGAATTAGTATCTCTTGAATATCACGGTTTAATCCTCCCCAAAATCTATCCATAAAATCATCTTCACTTTCTTCTAAAGAGGAATGCAACAAGGTAGTTTGTAAATCATCATAATATTTTTTTACAGTTTCACTACCTTGTTTTAAGTGTTGCAACTTCTTAATCATGTCACGAGTATAATAAGCAGGGACGAAAGTATGTCGCATGGCAAGTTTCAAATCATCCCAAGTAGTAGGTATATAATCAGGGTGTAACCGACAATATTCACTCCACCAAACCAAAGCATAACCAGTGAAAGAACCAACCGCAACCTTAACCTTTTTATGTTCATTGAAATTATGGGAAGCAAATATATTTTTTATGTCGAACTCCCATTCAATATATAAAGCAGGTTTAAAACGGCCATTAAATGGTGGTATAGATACATTAACCTCATCATGTGCATTTGGATGTTTGTGCACCTCTCGTGACGGTTGTGGTATTTGCAAAGGTGGTGGCACGTCTCCCGCGATCGACAAAGCCCATGAATTGACTCTGGATCCTGTCATGATTAGTAGAACAAGAAACAAAACCCAAAAATAATGTTCCTATAACTACTAGGATGTGGTGGTAAAACGCTCACAGTAAAGCAAATATCAATGTCTTACAAGTTCTTACCATGCAGCAGGTGGTGATCGGCAACCAGCAGTGTCAAGTAACTCCGAATATTGAGTAAAGCGATTGCCAGGGGAGCGTACGTATACACGGTGTGGAAATATGTGGAGCTGGGTTGGCTATATATGGTAGCAAAAGATTAGCAATAATCAATTCAAAGATGCAATGTTGAATAAACGCTCAACGACGGTACTGTGCTGGTCCTAGGCTAGATCGGACTAGAGACGCGAGCCTAGAACACTAATGAGGTCACGGCATAGCACAACTAGCATCAATGAAGGATACTAAGTAGCTCTTGACAGCAAGATATAAGTGAAGATCACAACGACAGTGAAGATAATGATGAAAAACAACTGCCAAGCAGGATATACAACAACTCTCTCTCCAACTTTCCTCGTGAAAAGTTTGAGCCGTTTTTTTTGTTTTTTTTCTTCTCTCTTTTTTTTTCCTCACACTTTTTTTTTCTTTCTCTCCTTTTTTTTTCTCTGACTTTTTTTTCTTTTTTTTTCTCGTTTTTTTTCTCTCTTTTTTTCTCCCTCTTTCCAAAACAAACTAGATAAGATGCAGATTGGATCAAGTGAAGATGTGAACGATCTCAACTATTATTATGACAATGAATGGTGGGTAGCATGTGGTGGAAATTGATGGATGGGTGGTGGACAGCGGAAGAGATAATGATGCAGCGGTGGCGTGACTAATGTGAACAGAACTCGAAACTCTAAACGAACTAGACACTAAGACCAGCAACTCGACACGACGATGCAACCGATAATTCAACTATGCAAGCAATGAAAAGAAAATTGCAAAGGCTCAGACTGGCTTGGACCAAGGATGAATAGATCTAACTCCTTTTGTGGCTTTTTCTTGGACAATAGGTAAGAAAATAAATCTAATCTAGGAAAACTAAAAATTCTCACCGAGCAACCTGAAAACTGATACCACTTGATAGAGGCGAGGGTGTCCCGATCTTTCGATGAGATGATAACTATCGATTTGGTGGAGACGACTTTGACGATCCGACTACAAACATGCACGACGTTGCGCCTTAGCAATCGCTAAACCAATCTCCTGAGGTTACTGACGATGCCGGAAGCACGGTCAGCCTGACCACGAAGGTCTATTCCTGCAAGCAATCGAAGAACGAGCAAGAATATGATAAAGCAATCTGAATATTGCAAATATATATGAGGTATTGATAATGGTGGGGATCCGGAAGCGGTCTTGGTCTGGTCGTTGGACACAAACGAAGTACACGAAGTTGCAATGGCTAACTTTTAACTAAACAAATCCCCAAGGAAAAGCTACTAGATGGATCTACTTATATAGGAGCAAGGGGTGGCGGCCAAGGAGGTGGGAGGACGTCCCAAGGCAGCCTAAAACTAAATCTAGGTCGTACAAGGCCAATGGGCCCAAGTGGAGGTGATGTAACACCTTTGGACTTGTAGTTTGACTCGGATTCTGCTGCAGCATCAGATTGTTTCGTTCTCAACTCAACGCTCCGGACGAATTTGAAGGTGATTCCAATTGGGTTGGAAAGTACACGAAATCTAGTTTCCAACAAAAAAAGAATCACCCAATTCGGAGTCCGTATGAAAAACTTGTGTGCGTTTTGAGTCAGGTATGTCTGTGCAGTCCGAATCTGAATCCAGAACGTGAGAGACTTGGACTCTATCTTCTCTTGGGCCAAAAGTGACGTGAGAGAACTTTTTGGACAGCAAATAAACATCTCTTTCTTCCTTATCTTCATATGTGGATTGTACAAATGTCCCATACACCTGCAATTAGACAAAACACAAAAGTGTGTGAAGTATTTTTGTTCTGGATAACATAAATAGATTATTGAATAGTTTGCACTAGAAATCACCTAACAAATATGCATATATGCAATATTTTTTGTCATATCCAAGGTAGTCATGTCCTCATCATCCTCCCCTTCTTGAAAATAAAGCCGTCCTCGGCGTTGCTTAATCTGAAATGTGCCTAACAAAAGAGACAAGGTGTACATGTTGTATATGTATATGTCATCCATTTTTACTTCCCTTGATTTTTGCATATATGACACATGAATAGATGAGTAACTTGCATAGTTCATAAAATCTAAAGCCAAAAAATTAGCACAAGAAGTAGAAGGCATGAAAATATTGCAACTCAGTTTGCACATATAAGTGAAGCTCTTATTCATTTCAAAAGATTGACAATGTTCATCATTAAACCATCCCAACATTGGTGAATAAACCTTACTTGCATCAAATTTACAAGCTACAACATGCTTAAATAAGCAAACATGCAATAAGTCATTCAACACAGAATCATCACCAAGATTAGAGGTCATATCAAAATGATTAAACATTGGTTCTTTTGCATCAATAGTTAATTCAATGGGTGCACTCAAAATTGTTGGTATTTCAGTTGTTTGATCACATGGCAAAGTCAAATTATCAACGTAGTCCTCTAAAATAGGTGGTGTGATCAAAGTAGTGGATAGCTCATCAGATGGTGCATTCAAATTGACAAGTGATGAGGACATGACTACCTTGGATATGACCAAAAATATTGCATATATGCATATTTGTCAGGTGATTTCTAGTGCAAACTATTCAATAATCTATTTATGTTATCCAGAACAAAAATACTTCACACACTTTTGTGTTTTGTCTAATTGCAGGTGTATGGGACATTTGTACAATCCACATATGAAGATAAGGAAGAAAGAGATGTTTATTTGCTGTCCAAAAAGTTCTCTCACGTCACTTTTGGCCCAAGAGAAGATAGAGTCCAAGTCTCTCACGTTCTGGATTCAGATTCGGACTGCACAGACATACCTGACTCAAAACGCACACAAGTTTTTCATACGGACTCCGAATTGGGTGATTCTTTTTTTGTTGGAAACTAGATTTCGTGCACTTTCCAACCCAATTGGAATCACCTTCAAATTCGTCCAGAGCGTTGAGTTGTGGACGAAACAATCTGATGCTGTAGCAGAATCCGAGTCAAACTACAAGTCCAAAGGTGTTACATCACCTCCACTTGGGCCCATTGGCCTTGTACGACCTAGATTTAGTTTTAGGCTGCCTTGGGACGTCCTCCCACCTCCTTGGCCGCCACCCCTTGCTCCTATATAAGTAGATCCATCTAGTAGCTTTTCCTGGGGATTTGTTTAGTTAAAAGTTAGCCATTGCAACTTCGTGTACTTCGTTTGTGTCCAACGACCAGACCAAGACCGCTTCCGGATCCCCACCATTATCAATACCTCATATATATTTGCAATATTCAGAATGCTTTATCATATTCTTGCTCGTTCTTCGATTGCTTGCAGGAATAGACCTTCGTGGTCAGGCTGACCGTGCTTCCGGCATCGTCAGTAACCTCAGGAGATTGGTTTAGCGATTGCTAAGGCGCAACGTCGTGCACGTTTGTAGTCGGATCGTCAAAGTCGTCTCCACCAAATCGATAGTTATCATCTCATCGAAAGATCGGGACACCCTCGCCTCTATCAACAAGGCATTCATCATTCTCATGTAGAGATGGAAGATCAGTACCTTTGTCATTACCTCTTATGATCAACTCAGATGATGTAGCCACTCTCGGGGGCGATGTGTCACATGGTGGAGGTGATGTAGTCCTGACAACAACGGATGTGGTTGTCATAGTATGCCTAGTAGTTGAAGGAACAATCATATCAACTCTTGGAATGTGCATCGTGCGCTTGTTCTCCTCGTGGCCAACACGTCGTTTTATTTCCTGTTCAGCTTTGCAAGCAAGATGAAACAAATGGTCCATAGGATAACACTCTTCATGAATTAGTATCTCTTGAATATCACGGTTTAATCCTCCCCAAAATCTATCCATAAAATCATCTTCACTTTCTTCTAAAGAGGAATGCAACAAGGTAGTTTGTAAATCATCATAATATTTTGTTACAGTTTCACTACCTAGTTTTAAGTGTTGCAACTTCTTAATCATGTCACGAGTATAATAAGCAGGGACGAAAGTATGTCACATGGCAAGTTTCAAATCATCCCAAGTAGTAGGTATATAATCAGGGTGTAACCGACAATATTCACTCCACCAAACCAAAGCATAACCAGTGAAAGAACCAACCGCAACCTTAACCTTTTTATGTTCATCGAAATTATGGGAAGCAAATATATTTTTTATGTCGAACTCCCACTCAATATATAAAGCAGGTTTAAAACGGCCAATAAATGGTGGTATAGATACATTAACCTGATCATGTGCATTTGGATGTTTGTGCACCTCTCGTGACGGTTGTGGTATTTGCAAAGGTGGTGGCACGTCTCCCGCGATCGACAAAGCCCATGAATTGACTCTGGATCCTGTCATGATTAGTAGAACAAGAAACAAAACCCAAAAATAATGTTCCTATAACTACTAGGATGTGGTGGTAAAACGCTCACAGTAAAGCAAATATCAATGTCTTACAAGTTCTTACCATGCAGCAGGCGGTGATCGGCAACCAGCGGTGTCAAGTAACTCCGAATATTGAGTAAAGCGATTGCCAGGGGAGCATACGTATACACGGTGTAGAAATATGTGGAGCTGGGTTGGCTATATATGGTAGCAAAAGATTAGCAATAATCAATTCAAAGATGCAATGTTGAATAAACGCTCAACGACGGTACTGTGCTGGTCCTAGGCTAGACCGGACTAGAGACGCGAGCCTAGAACACTAATGAGGTCACGGCGTAGCACAACTAGCATCAATGAAGGATACTAAGTAGCTCTTGACAGCAAGATATAAGTGAAGATCACAACAGTAGTGAAGATAATGAGGTGAAACAACAGCCAATCAGAATATATCAACAACTTTGTCTCCAACTTTCCTCTGAAAAAGTTTGTGCCGATTTTTTTGTTTTTTTTTCTTCTCTCTTTTTTTTCCTCACACTTTTATTTTCTTTCTCTCCTTTTTTTTTCTCTGACTTTTTTTCCTTTTTTTCTCTCGCTTTTTTCTCTCTTTTTTTCTCCCTCTTTCCAAAACAAACTAGATAAGATGCATATTGGATCAAGTGAAGATGTGAACGATCTCAACTATTATTATGACAATGAATGGTGGGTAGCACGTGGTGGAAATTAATAGATGGGATGGTGGACAGCGGAAGGGATAATGATGCAGCGGCGGCGTGACTAATGTGAACAGAACTCGAAACTCTAAAGGAACTAGACACTAAGACCAGCAACTGACACGACGATGCAACCGATAATTCAACTATGCAAGCAACGAATAGAAAATTGCAAAGGCTCAGACTGGCTTGGATAAAGGATGAACAGATCTAACTTTTTTGTGGCTTTTTCATGAACTATAGGTATGAATGACAGATGCGATCTAAACTATGAAAAACTGTAAAATCTCACCGAGCAACCTGAAAACTGATACCACTTGATAGAGGCGGGGTGTCCCGATCTTTCGATGAGATGATAACTATCGATTTGGTGGAGACGACTTTGACGATCCGACTACAAACGTGCAACGACGTTGTGCCTTAGCAATCGCTAAACCAACTCCGAGAGGTTATTGACCACACCGGAGCACGATCAACCTGACCACGAAGGTCTATTCCTGCAAGCAATCGAAGAACGAGCAAGAATATGATAAAAGCAATCTGAATATCGCGAATAAGTATGAAGTATTGATAATGGTGGGGATCCGTAAGCGGTCTTGGTCTGGTCGTTGGACACAAACGAAGCACACGAAGTTGCAATGGCTAACTTTTAACTAAACAAATCCCCAGGAAAAGCTACTAGATGGATCTACTTATATAGGAGCAAGGGGTGGCGGCCAAGGAGGTGGGAGGACGTCCCAAGGCAGCCTAAAACTAAATCTAGGTCGTACAAGGCCAATGGGCCCAAGTGGAGGTGATGTAACACCTTTGGACTTGTAGTTTGACTCGGATTCTGCTGCAGCATCAGATTGTTTCGTCCACAACTCAACGCTCCGGACGAATTTGAAGGTGATTCCAATTGGGTTGGAAAGTGCACGAAATCTAGTTTCCAACAAAAAAAGAATCACCCAATTCGGAGTCCGTATGAAAAACTTGTGTGCGTTTTGAGTCAGGTGTGTCTGTGTAGTCCGAATCTGAATCCAGAACGTGAGAGACTTGGACTCTATCTTCTCTTGGGCCAAAAGTGACGTGAGAGAACTTTTTGGACAGCAAATAAACATCTCTTTCTTCCTTATCTTCATATGTGGATTGTACAAATGTCCCATACACCTGCAATTAGACAAAACACAAAAGTGTGTGAAGTATTTTTGTTCTGGATAACATAAATAGATTATTGAATAGTTTGCACTAGAAATCACATGACAAATATGCATATATGCAATATTTTTGGTCATATCCAAGGTAGTCATGTCCTCATCATCCTTCCCTTCTTGAAAATAAAGCCGTCCTCGGCGTTGCTTAATCTGAAATGTGGCTAACAAAAGAGACAAGGTGTACATGTTGTATATGTATATGTCATCCATTTTTACTTTCCTTGATTTTTGCATATATGACACATGAATAGATGAGTAACTTGCATAGTTCATAAAATCTAAAGCCAAAAAATTAGCACAAGAAGTAGAAGGCATGAAAATATTGCAACTCAGTTTGCACATATAAGTGAAGCTCTTATTCATTTCAAAAGATTGACAATGTTCATCATTAAACCATCCCAACATTGGTGAATAAACCTTACTTGCATCAAATTTACATGCTACAACATGCTTAAATAAGCAAACATGCAATAAGTCATTCAACACAGAATCATCACCAAGATTAGAGGTCATATGAAAATGATTAAACATTGGTTCTTTTGCATCAATAGTTAATTCAATGGGTGCACTCAAAATTGTTGGTATTTCAGTTGTTTGATCACACAGCAACTCGACACGACGATGCAACCGATAATTCAACTATGCAAGCAATGAAAAGAAAATTGCAAAGGCTCAGACTGGCTTGGACAAAGGATGAATAGATCTAACTCTTTTTTGTGGATTTTTCTTGGACAATAGGTAAGAAAATAAATCTAATCTAGGAAAACTGGAAATTCTCACCGAGCAACCTGAAAACTGATACCACTTGATAGAGGCGAGGGTGTCCCGATCTTTCGATGAGATGATAACTATCGATTTGGTGGAGACGACTTTGACGATCCGACTACAAACGTGCACGACGTTGCGCCTTAGCAATCGCTAAACCAACTCCGAGAGGTTATTGACCACGCTGGAGCACGATCAACCTGACCACGAAGGTCTATTCCTGCAAGCAATCGAAGAACAAGCAAGAATATGATAAAGCAATCTGAATATTGCGAATATATATGAAGTATTGATAATGGTGGGGATCCGTAAGCGGTCTTGGTCTGGTCGTTGGACACAAACGAAGTACACGAAGTTGCACTGGCTAACTTTTAACTAAACAAATCCCAAGGAAAAGCTACTAGATGGATCTACTTATATAGGAGCAAGGGGTGGCGGCCAAGGAGGTGGGAGGACGTCCCAAGGCAGCCTAAAACTAAATCTAGGTCGTACAAGGCCAATGGGCCCAAGTGGAGGTGATGTAACACCTTTGGACTTGTAGTTTGACTCGGATTCTGCTGCAGCATCAGATTGTTTCGTCCACAACTCAACGCTCTGGACGAATTTGAAGGTGATTTCAATTGGGTTGGAAAGTGCACGAAATCTAGTTTCCAACAAAAAAAGAATCACCCAATTCGGAGTCCGTATGAAAAACTTGTGTGTGTTTTGAGTCAGGTGTGTCTGTGCAGTCCGAATCTGAATCCAGAACGTGAGAGACTTGGACTCTATCTTCTCTTGGGCCAAAAGTGACGTGAGAGAACTTTTTGGACAGCAAATAAACATCTCTTTCTTCCTTATCTTCATATGTGGATTGTACAAATGTCCCATACACCTGCAATTAGACAAAACACAAAAGTGTGTGAAGTATTTTTGTTCTGGATAACATAAATAGATTATTGAATAGTTTGCACTAGAAATCACCTAACAAATATGCATATATGCAATATTTTTTGTCATATCCAAGGTAGTCATGTCCTCATCATACCACTTGATAGAGGCGGGGTGTCCCGATCTTTCGATGAGATGATAACTATCGATTTGGTGGAGACGACTTTGACGATCCGACTACAAACGTGCAACGACATTGTGCCTTAGCAATCGCTAAACCAACTCCGAGAGGTTATTGACCACACCGGAGCACGATCAACCTGACCACGAAGGTCTATTCCTGCAAGCAATCGAAGAACGAGCAAGAATATGATAAAAGCAATCTGAATATCGCGAATAAGTATGAAGTATTGATAATGATGGGGATCCGTAAGCGGTCTTGGTCTGGTCGTTGGACACAAACGAAGCACACGAAGTTGCAATGGCTAACTTTTAACTAAACAAATCCCCAGGAAAAGCTACTAGATGGATCTACTTATATAGGAGCAAGGGGTGGCGGCCAAGGAGGTGGGAGGACGTCCCAAGGCAGCCTAAAACTAAATCTAGGTCGTACAAGGCCAATGGGCCCAAGTGGAGGTGATGTAACACCTTTGGACTTGTAGTTTGACTCGGATTCTGCTGCAGCATCAGATTGTTTCGTCCACAACTCAACGCTCCGGACGAATTTGAAGGTGATTCCAATTGGGTTGGAAAGTGCACGAAATCTAGTTTCGAACAAAAAAAGAATCACCCAATTCGGAGTCCGTATGAAAAACTTGTGTGCGTTTTGAGTCAGGTGTGTCTGTGCAGTCCGAATCTGAATCCAGAATGTGAGAGACTTGGACTCTATCTTCTCTTGGGCCAAAAGTGACGTGAGAGAACTTTTTGGACAGCAAATAAACATCTCTTTCTTCCTTATCTTCATATGTGGATTGTACAAATGTCCCATACACCTGCAATTAGACAAAACACAAAAGTGTGTGAAGTATTTTTGTTCTGGATAACATAAATAGATTATTGAATAGTTTGCACTAGAAATCACCTAACAAATATGCATATATGCAATATTTTTTGTCATATCCAAGGTAGTCATGTCCTCATCATACCACTTGATAGAGGCGGGGTGTCCCGATCTTTCGATGAGATGATAACTATCGATTTGGTGGAGACGACTTTGACGATCCGACTACAAACGTGCAACGACGTTGTGCCTTAGCAATCGCTAAACCAACTCCGAGAGGTTATTGACCACACCGGAGCACGATCAACCTGACCACGAAGGTCTATTCCTGCAAGCAATCGAAGAACGAGCAAGAATATGATAAAAGCAATCTGAATATCGCGAATAAGTATGAAGTATTGATAATGATGAGGATCCGTAAGCGGTCTTGGTCTAGTCGTTGGACACAAACGAAGCACACGAAGTTGCAATGGCTAACTTTTAACTAAACAAATCCCCAGGAAAAGCTACTAGATGGATCTACTTATATAGGAGCAAGGGGTGGCGGCCAAGGAGGTGGGAGGACGTCCCAAGGCAGCCTAAAACTAAATCTAGGTCGTACAAGGCCAATGGGCCCAAGTGGAGGTGATGTAACACCTTTGGACTTGTAGTTTGACTCGGATTCTGCTGCAGCATCAGATTGTTTCGTCCACAACTCAACGCTCCGGACGAATTTGATGGTGATTCCAATTGGGTTGGAAAGTGCACGAAATCTAGTTTCCAACAAAAAAAGAATCACCCAATTCGGAGTCCGTATGAAAAACTTGTGTGCGTTTTGAGTCAGGTGTGTCTGTGCAGTCCGAATCTGAATCCAGAACGTGAGAGACTTGGACTCTATCTTCTCTTGGGCCAAAAGTGACGTGAGAGAACTTTTTGGACAGCAAATAAACATCTCTTTCTTCCTTATCTTCATATGTGGATTGTACAAATGTCCCATACACCTGCAATTAGACAAAACACAAAAGTGTGTGAAGTATTTTTGTTCTGGATAACATAAATAGATTATTGAATAGTTTGCACTAGAAATCACCTGACAAATATGCATATATGCAATATTTTTGGTCATATCCAAGGTAGTCATGTCCTCATCATCCTCCCCTTCTTGAAAATAAAGCCGTCCTCGGCGTTGCTTAATCTGAAATGTGGCTAACAAAAAATACAAGGTGTACATGTTGTATATGTATATGTCATCCATTTTTACTTCCCTTGATTTTTGCATATATGACACATGAATAGATGAGTAACTTGCATAGTTCATAAAATCTAAAGCCAAAAAATTAGCACAAGAAGTAGAAGGCATGAAAATATTGCAACTCAGTTTGCACATATAAGTGAAGCTCTTATTCATTTCAAAAGATTGACAATGTTCATCATTAAACCATCCCAACATTGGTGAATAAACCTTACTTGCATCAAATTTACATGCTACAACATGCTTAAATAAGCAAACATGCAATAAGTCATTCAACATAGAATCATCACCAAGATTAGAGGTCATATAAAAATGATTAAACATTGGTTCTTTTGCATCAATAGTTAATTCAATGGGTGCACTCAAAATTGTTGGTATTTCAGTTGTTTGATCACATGGCAAAGTCAAATTATCAACGTAGTCCTCTAAAATAGGTGGTGTGATCAAAGTAGTGGGTAGCTCATCAGATGGTGCATTCAAATTGACAAGGCATTCATCATTCTCATGTAGAGATGGAAGATCAGTACCTTTGTCATTACCTCTTATGATCAACTCAAATGATGTAGCCACTCTCGGGGGCGATGTGTCACATGGTGGAGGTGATGTAGTCCTGACAACAACGGATGTGGTTGTCATAGTATGCCTAGTAGTTGAAGGAACAATCATATCAACTCTTGGAATGTGCACCGTGCGCTTGTTCTCCTCGTGGCCAACACGTCGTTTTATTTCCTGTTCAGCTTTGCAAGCAAGATGAAACAAATGGTCCATAGGATAACACTCTTCATGAATTAGTATCTCTTGAATATCACGGTTTAATCCTCCCCAAAATCTATCCATAAAATCATCTTCACTTTCTTCTAAAGAGGAATGCAACAAGGTAGTTTGTAAATCATCATAATATTTTGTTACAGTTTCACTACCTTGTTTTAAGTGTTGCAACTTCTTAATCATGTCACGAGTATAATAAGCAGGGACGAAGGTATGTCGCATGGCAAGTTTCAAATCATCCCAAGTAGTAGGTATATAATCAGGGTGTAACCGACAATATTCACTCCACCAAACCAAAGCATAACCAGTGAAAGAACCAACCGCAACCTTAACCTTTTTATGTTCATTGAAATTATGGGAAGCAAATATATTTTTTATGTCGAACTCCCATTCAATATATAAAGCAGGTTTAAAACGGCCATTAAATGGTGGTATAGATACATTAACCTGATCATGTGCATTTGGATGTTTGTGCACCTCTCGTGACGGTTGTGGTATTTGCAAAGGTGGTGGCACGTCTCCCGCGATCGACAAAGCCCATGAATTGACTCTGGATCCTGTCATGATTAGTAGAACAAGAAACAAAACCCAAAAATAATGTTCCTATAACTACTAGGATGTGGTGGTAAAACGCTCACAGTAAAGCAAATATCAATGTCTTACAAGTTCTTACCATGCAGCAGGTGGTGATCGGCAACCAGCAGTGTCAAGTAACTCCGAATATTGAGTAAAGCGATTGCCAGGGGAGCGTACGTATACACGGTGTGGAAATATGTGGAGCTGGGTTGGCTATATATGGTAGCAAAAGATTAGCAATAATCAATTCAAAGATGCAATGTTGAATAAACGCTCAACGACGGTACTGTGCTGGTCCTAGGCTAGATCGGACTAGAGACGCGAGCCTAGAACACTAATGAGGTCACGGCATAGCACAACTAGCATCAATGAAGGATACTAAGTAGCTCTTGACAGCAAGATATAAGTGAAGATCACAACGACAGTGAAGATAATGATGAAAAACAACTGCCAAGCAGGATATACAACAACTCTCTCTCCAACTTTCCTCGTGAAAAGTTTGAGCCGTTTTTTTTGTTTTTTTTCTTCTCTCTTTTTTTTTCCTCACACTTTTTTTTTCTTTCTCTCCTTTTTTTTTCTCTGACTTTTTTTTCTTTTTTTTTCTCGTTTTTTTTCTCTCTTTTTTTCTCCCTCTTTCCAAAACAAACTAGATAAGATGCAGATTGGATCAAGTGAAGATGTGAACGATCTCAACTATTATTATGACAATGAATGGTGGGTAGCATGTGGTGGAAATTGATGGATGGGTGGTGGACAGCGGAAGAGATAATGATGCAGCGGTGGCGTGACTAATGTGAACAGAACTCGAAACTCTAAACGAACTAGACACTAAGACCAGCAACTCGACACGACGATGCAACCGATAATTCAACTATGCAAGCAATGAAAAGAAAATTGCAAAGGCTCAGACTGGCTTGGACCAAGGATGAATAGATCTAACTCCTTTTGTGGCTTTTTCTTGGACAATAGGTAAGAAAATAAATCTAATCTAGGAAAACTAAAAATTCTCACCGAGCAACCTGAAAACTGATACCACTTGATAGAGGCGAGGGTGTCCCGATCTTTCGATGAGATGATAACTATCGATTTGGTGGAGACGACTTTGACGATCCGACTACAAACATGCACGACGTTGCGCCTTAGCAATCGCTAAACCAATCTCCTGAGGTTACTGACGATGCCGGAAGCACGGTCAGCCTGACCACGAAGGTCTATTCCTGCAAGCAATCGAAGAACGAGCAAGAATATGATAAAGCAATCTGAATATTGCAAATATATATGAGGTATTGATAATGGTGGGGATCCGGAAGCGGTCTTGGTCTGGTCGTTGGACACAAACGAAGTACACGAAGTTGCAATGGCTAACTTTTAACTAAACAAATCCCCAAGGAAAAGCTACTAGATGGATCTACTTATATAGGAGCAAGGGGTGGCGGCCAAGGAGGTGGGAGGACGTCCCAAGGCAGCCTAAAACTAAATCTAGGTCGTACAAGGCCAATGGGCCCAAGTGGAGGTGATGTAACACCTTTGGACTTGTAGTTTGACTCGGATTCTGCTGCAGCATCAGATTGTTTCGTTCTCAACTCAACGCTCCGGACGAATTTGAAGGTGATTCCAATTGGGTTGGAAAGTACACGAAATCTAGTTTCCAACAAAAAAAGAATCACCCAATTCGGAGTCCGTATGAAAAACTTGTGTGCGTTTTGAGTCAGGTATGTCTGTGCAGTCCGAATCTGAATCCAGAACGTGAGAGACTTGGACTCTATCTTCTCTTGGGCCAAAAGTGACGTGAGAGAACTTTTTGGACAGCAAATAAACATCTCTTTCTTCCTTATCTTCATATGTGGATTGTACAAATGTCCCATACACCTGCAATTAGACAAAACACAAAAGTGTGTGAAGTATTTTTGTTCTGGATAACATAAATAGATTATTGAATAGTTTGCACTAGAAATCACCTAACAAATATGCATATATGCAATATTTTTTGTCATATCCAAGGTAGTCATGTCCTCATCATACCACTTGATAGAGGCGGGGTGTCCCGATCTTTCGATGAGATGATAACTATCGATTTGGTGGAGACGACTTTGACGATCCGACTACAAACGTGCAACGACGTTGTGCCTTAGCAATCGCTAAACCAACTCCGAGAGGTTATTGACCACACCGGAGCACGATCAACCTGACCACGAAGGTCTATTCCTGCAAGCAATCGAAGAACGAGCAAGAATATGATAAAAGCAATCTGAATATCGCGAATAAGTATGAAGTATTGATAATGATGGGGATCCGTAAGCGGTCTTGGTCTGGTCGTTGGACACAAACGAAGCACACGAAGTTGCAATGGCTAACTTTTAACTAAACAAATCCCCAGGAAAAGCTACTAGATGGATCTACTTATATAGGAGCAAGGGGTGGCGGCCAAGGAGGTGGGAGGACGTCCCAAGGCAGCCTAAAACTAAATCTAGGTCGTACAAGGCCAATGGGCCCAAGTGGAGGTGATGTAACACCTTTGGACTTGTAGTTTGACTCGGATTCTGCTGCAGCATCAGATTGTTTCGTCCACAACTCAACGCTCCGGACGAATTTGAAGGTGATTCCAATTGGGTTGGAAAGTGCACGAAATCTAGTTTCGAACAAAAAAAGAATCACCCAATTCGGAGTCCGTATGAAAAACTTGTGTGCGTTTTGAGTCAGGTGTGTCTGTGCAGTCCGAATCTGAATCCAGAATGTGAGAGACTTGGACTCTATCTTCTCTTGGGCCAAAAGTGACGTGAGAGAACTTTTTGGACAGCAAATAAACATCTCTTTCTTCCTTATCTTCATATGTGGATTGTACAAATGTCCCATACACCTGCAATTAGACAAAACACAAAAGTGTGTGAAGTATTTTTGTTCTGGATAACATAAATAGATTATTGAATAGTTTGCACTAGAAATCACCTAACAAATATGCATATATGCAATATTTTTTGTCATATCCAAGGTAGTCATGTCCTCATCATACCACTTGATAGAGGCGGGGTGTCCCGATCTTTCGATGAGATGATAACTATCGATTTGGTGGAGACGACTTTGACGATCCGACTACAAACGTGCAACGATGTTGTGCCTTAGCAATCGCTAAACCAACTCCGAGAGGTTATTGACCACACCGGAGCACGATCAACCTGACCACGAAGGTCTATTCCTGCAAGCAATCGAAGAACAAGCAAGAATATGATAAAAGCAATCTGAATATCGCGAATAAGTATGAAGTATTGATAATGATGGGGATCCGTAAGCGGTCTTGGTCTGGTCGTTGGACACAAACGAAGCACACGAAGTTGCAATGGCTAACTTTTAACTAAACAAATCCCCAGGAAAAGCTACTAGATGGATCTACTTATATAGGAGCAAGGGGTGGCGGCCAAGGAGGTGGGAGGACGTCCCAAGGCAGCCTAAAACTAAATCTAGGTCGTACAAGGCCAATGGGCCCAAGTGGAGGTGATGTAACACCTTTGGACTTGTAGTTTGACTCGGATTCTGCTGCAGCATCAGATTGTTTCGTCCACAACTCAACGCTCCGGACGAATTTGAAGGTGATTCCAATTGGGTTAGAAAGTGCACGAAATCTAGTTTCCAACAAAAAAAGAATCACCCAATTCGGAGTCCGTATGAAAAACTTGTGTGTGTTTTGAGTCAGGTGTGTCTGTGCAGTCCGAATCTGAATCCAGAACGTGAGAGACTTGGACTCTATCTTCTCTTGGGCCAAAAGTGACGTGAGAGAACTTTTTGGACAGCAAATAAACATCTCTTTCTTCCTTATCTTCATATGTGGATTGTACAAATGTCCCATACACCTGCAATTAGACAAAACACAAAAGTGTGTGAAGTATTTTTGTTCTGGATAACATAAATAGATTATTGAATAGTTTGCACTAGAAATCACCTAACAAATATGCATATATGCAATATTTTTTGTCATATCCAAGGTAGTCATGTCCTCATCAAGTTTGAGGGCTATTTTTGATGGGGATTTTCGAATTTAGGACGAAATCAACAAAATCAAGCTAGAAAACAAAGGGTAGGGGCTCCAAAAACGTGATCAACCTGGCTCATGATACTAAGATGATGTAGGGCGAAACCCTATGTGTACGATCTTTCACGTTGGAGCGGATCCTACGGGGAATCACGAAGAATACGCGGAAGAACTCGGGGGAAAACACGGGGAGAATGAGAGAAATCACGAAACCGACATAGAATCAATCACGCGAGTGCTAGATCACCAAACACAAAGAGATACACGAGATCCAAAGTCAACAAAGGTAAGGATACAAAGGAACCGTTCTTCTCCGTACGGAGGTCTTGATGTTCTTCCCTAGAAAGGGGTCTTCAATCCGCTTGGGGGATCTTCTCCGAAGAGGTCATGAGCTCTGAGGAGAAGTAACCAAGTGGATGAGCAAGGCTCTCACACAAGTATGAGCTAAACCAATGCTAACCCTAACTAGGAGGAGGTGGGGGGTATATATAGTGCTAGCCCACGAAGGGGTAAGTGAGAGGGGGATACATGGGCCGTTGGCTCGTTCTCTGCGCACAGGCAGGCCGTAAGTTCCGGGCGGGGCCGGAAGTTCCGGGCAGGTTCCAGCCGGGTTTCGGGCTAACCAGAGAGTTGGCGCGCTCGGGGCTGGTCCGGACTCTGGGGGCCGGAGGTTTCGGGCAGGCCGGAAGGTCTGGGCTTTCCAGAAGCTTGTCCCTGCTTCTTCTTCCTTCTCCTCTTCCATGCTTGGACTTGGTCCTTGGATCCTCCATGGTCGTCTCGGTTGTACCTTAGTGTATGCCAGGTCCATGCATGAGGTAGTAGCCATGTCTCACATGTGGAAAGTGACAGTTCAAAGAGGAGGGAGTTCACTGTGCCCAATGGTGTATGGTCGAGGTCTCGTCATATGTCCTCTTGGGGTTTGGAGAGTAGTTAGAGTGTACATGGGATGAACATGGGATGCTCCGCATCACAACATGAAAAAGTGCACGTTTGGTGTTGACAAGCTTGTTTTCTTGGGTTTCGTTGTCTCTTCCAAGGGTGTCCATGTTGATGAATCTAAAATTGAAGCAACTAAAACTTGGCCCCTACCTACCAATTTGCAACAAGTGTGTAGCTTTCTTGGCCTTGCGGTTTTTATCGTTGCTTTGTGAAAGATTTTAGCACTATTGCCGCTCCTTTGCATGCCTTGAGTAAGAAGAATGCTCCTTTTGTTTGGGGATCTTTGCAATCCACCTCTTTTGATGAGCTTAAGTCTTTGCTTACTAATGCACTGATTCTTGCTTTGCCCAGCTTTGACAAAACTTTTGAGGTTCATTGTGATGCAAGTGGTACCGGAATTGGCGGAGTTTTGATGCAAGAAAAACGAGCCATTGCATATTTTAGTGAAAAACTCTCCGGTGCTCAACTTAACTATCCCATTTATGACAAAGAATTGTATGCTTTAGTGCTGTGCTACATGTTTGGGAACATTATGTTAGACCTCATGAGTTTGTCATTCATAGCGATGATGAAACGCTGAAGTACATAAAAGGTCAAACTAAGTTGAACAAGCGTCATGCCAAATGGAGTGAATTTACTGAATCTTTCCCCTACGTGATCAAGTACATTAAGGATAAGGAAAATGTAGTTGCGGATGCACTTTCACGCATATGTACGCTTGTCACTAAACTTGAGTTGAATGTTGTTGGCTTTGAGCACATCAAAGACTTGTATGCTAATGATCCATCTTTTGCTACTCCTTATGCTAAATGTTTGACGCATACATCTTGGGAACGATATTACATCAAGGATGATTATCTTATGAGATCTAACAAACTTTGCATTCCCGAGTCTTCTCTTTGTTTGCTCCTTTTGCAAGAGGCTCATGGAGGCGGACTCATGGGACACTTTAGACACGACAAGTCATTCGCCATGCTCTTCAAGAACTACTTTTTGCCCAAGATGTTCCGCGACGTCTCACGCTCCACCAACCAATGCTCTACATATCGCAAAGCTAAGTCTAAAGCTCAATCCCATGGTCTTTACATGCCTCTTTGATAGAGGCGGGGTCTCCCGATCTTTTGCCTACAAACATGCACGACGTTGCGCCTTAGAAATCGCTAAACCAATCTCCTGAGATTATTGACCACGCCGGTGCACGATCAACCTGACCACGAAGGTCTATTCATGTAAGCAATCGAAAAACGACCAAGAATATGATAAAAGCAATCTGAATATTGTGAATATGTATGAAGTATTGATAAAGGTGGGGATCCGAAAGCGGTCTTGGTCTGGTCGCTGGACCCAAATGAAGTACACGAAGTTGCGTTGGCTAACTTTTAACTAAACAAATCCCAAGGAAAAAGCTACTAGATGGATTTACTTATATAGGAGGAAGGGGTGGCGGCCAAGGAGGTGGGAGAACGTCCCAAGGCATCCTAAAACCAACCCTAGGTCGTACAAGGCTCATGGGCCCAAGTGCAGGTGATGCAACACCCTTGGACTTGTTGTTTGACTCGGATTCTGCTATAGTGTCTGATTGTTTCGTGGATATCTCAATGCTCCGGACGAATTTGAAGATGAATCCAATTGGGCTGGAAAGAACACAAAATCTAGATTCCAACAAAAAAAGAATCACCCAATTCGGAGTCCGTATGAAAAAGTGGTTGGTGTTTTGAGTCAGGTATGTCTGTGAAGTCCGAATCTGAATCCAGAACGTGAGAGACTTGGACTCTATCTTCTCTTGGCCCAAAAGTGACGTGAGAAAACTTTTTGAACAGCAAGTAAACATCTCTTTCTCCCTTATCTTCATATGTGAATTGTACAAATGTCCCATACACCTGCAATTAGACAAAACACAAAAGTGTGTGAAGTATTTTTGTTCTGAATAACATAAATAGATTATTGAATAGTTTGCACTAGAAATCACCTGACAAATATGCATGTATGCAATATTTTTGGTTGTATCCAAGGTAGTCATGTCCTCATCATCCTCCCCTTTTTGAAAACAAAGCCGTCCTCGGTGTTGCTTAATCTGAAATGTGGGTAACAAAAGAGACAAGGTATACATGCTGTATATATTTATGTCATCCATTTTTACTTTCCTTGATTTTTGCACATATGACACATGTATACATGAGTAACTTTTATAGATCATAAAATATAAAGCCAAAATATTATCATAAGTAGAAGGCATGAAAATATTGCAACTCAGTTTGCACATATAAGTGAAGCTCTTATTCCTATCAAAAGATTGACACTATTCATCATTAAACCATCCCAAAATTGGTGAATAAACCTTACGTGCATCAAATTTACATGCTACAACATGCTTAAATAAGAAAACATGCAATAAGTCATTTGACACAGAATGATCACCAAGGTTAGAGGTCATATCAAAATGATATTTTAAAATGTATTTGATCCAAATCTGATTTATTTTCTGATTCACATGGTTCTTTAATCTCAACAGTTAATTCAATGAGCGCACTCAAAATTGTTGGTATTTCAGTTGTTTGATCACATGATGCATTCATGACAGTAACATGATTCTCTAAAATAGGTGGCGTGCTCAAATCAACAGGTAACTCAACACATGATGTATTTAAGTTAATTAGGCATGCATCATTCTCATGTGAAGTTATATCATCAATACCTTTATTGTTACCTTGTCGCAAAGACGTAGCTAATGTAGGTATGGACAATGACAATGTACCATACACTTGAGATGATGTCGCACTCACAATCTGAGGTGTGGCTGCTCTAGTAGGTGCAACGGTGGAGGAATCAACCGATGATAGTGAGCATGAATTGGAATAGTAGTTGTTGTAGTCATCCAATGCATCCTTCTGTAACTGTCTCTCAAAGGTACAAGCACAAACATACATACCAGTAATGCAACGAGGCATATACTGAAATTTTTCCTGAATATCATGGTTCAAACCACCAAAAATTCTATTCATTGTATCATCCTCAGATTCTTCTATCTCACAATGATGCATATAAGATTTGAACTCTTGGTAGTAAGCATGAACAGTGTTGTTGCCTTGTTTAAATTGTTCAAATTTATGAAGCAATTCACGACGGTAGTAAGGAGGAAAAAATTGTTGTCTCATTACATGTTTCAAATATTTCCAAGTTGTGGGTTGGTTATCAATGTTTTTCTTACAATGCACACTCCACCAAACAGAAGCAAAACCAGTAAATGCTCTAGTGGCAGCTCGTACTCGCTCAAGTTCAGAAAAGTCATGGTGACTAAAAACTTGTTCTACTTCAAGCTTCCAAGCTAGATAAATAGCAGGATTAAATCTACCCTCAAATGATGGTAAAGAGCTAACCTGGCTGATAGAGGCGGGGTGTCCCGATCTTTCGATGAGATGATAACTATCGATTTCGTGGAGACGACTTTGACGATCCGACTACAAACGTGCACGACGTTGCGCCTTAGCAATCGCTAAACCAACTCCGAGAGGTTATTGACCACGCTGGAGCACGATCAACCTGACCATGAAGGTCTATTCCTGCAAGCAATCGAAGAACGAGCAAGAATATGATAAAGCAATCTGAATGTTGCGAATATATATGAAGTATTGATAATGGTGGGGATCCGTAAGCGGTCTTGGTCTGGTCGTTGGACACAAACGAAGTACACGAAGTTGCAATGGCTAACTTTTAACTAAACAAATCCCAAGTAAAAGCTACTAGATGGATCTACTTATATAGGAGCAAGAGGTGGCGGCCTAGGAGGTGGGAGGACGTCCCAAGGCAGCCTAAAACTAAATCTAGGTTGTACAAGGCCAATGATAGAGGCGGGGTGTCCCGATCTTTCGATGAGATGATAACTATCGATTTGGTGAAGATGACTTTGACGATCCGACTACAAACGTGCACGATGTTGCGCCTTAGCAATCGCTAAACCAACTTCGAGAGGTTATTGACCACGCCGGAGCACAATCAACCTGACCACGAAGGTCTATTCCTGCAAGCAATCGAAGAACAAGCAAGAATATGATAAAAGCAATATGAATATTGCGAGTATATATGAAGTATTGATAGATAAAGGTGGGGATCCGTCAGCGGTCTTGGTCTGGTCGTTGGACACAAACGAAGTACACGAAGTTGCAATGGCTAACTTTTAACTAAACAAATCCCAAGGAAAAGCTACTAGATGGATCTACTTATATAGGAGCAAGGGGTGGCGGCCAAGGAGGTGGGAGGACGTCCCAAGGCAGCCTAAAACTAAATCTAGGTCGTACAAGGCCAATGGGCCCAAGTGGAGGTGATGTAACACCTTTGGACTTGTAGTTTGACTCGGATTCTGCTGCAGCATCAGATTGTTTCGTCCACAACTCAACGCTCCGGACGAATTTGAAGGTGATTCCAACTGGGTTGGAAAGTGCACGAAATCTAGTTTCCAACAAAAAAAGAATCACCCAATTCGGAGTCCGTATGAAAAACTTGTGTCCGTTTTGAGTCAGGTGTGTCTGTGCAGTCCGAATCTGAATCCAGAACGTGAGAGACTTGGACTCTATCTTCTCTTGGGCCAAAAGTGACGTGAGAGAACTTTTTGGACAGCAAATAAACATTTCTTTCTTCCTTATCTTCATATGTGGATTGTACAAATGTCCCATACAACTGCAATTAGACAAAACACAAAAGTGTGTGAAGTATTTTTGTTCTGGATAACATAAATAGATTATTGAATAGTTTGCACTAGAAATCACCTGACAAATATGCATATATGCAATATTTTTGGTCATATCCAAGGTAGTCATGTCCTCATCATCCTCCCCTTCTTGAAAATAAAGCCGTCCTCGGCGTTGCTTAATCTGAAATGTGGCTAACAAAAGAGACAAGGTGTACATGTTGTATATGTATATGTCATCCATTTTTACTTCCCTTGATTTTTGCATATATGACACATGAATAGATGAGTAACTTGCACAGTTCATAAAATCTAAAGCCAAAAAATTAGCACAAGAAGTAGAAGGCATGAAAATATTGCAACTCAGTTTGCACATATAAGTGAAGCTCTTATTCATTTCAAAAGATTGACAATGTTCATCATTAAACCATCCCAACATTGGTGAATAAACCTTACTTGCATCAAATTTACATGCTACAACATGCTTAAATAAGCAAACATGCAATAAGTCATTCAACACAGAATCATCACCAAGATTAGAGGTCATATGAAAATGATTAAACATTGGTTCTTTTGCATCAATAGTTAATTCAATGGGTGCACTCAAAATTGTTGGTATTTCAGTTGTTTGATCACACAGCAACTCGACACGACGATGCAACCGATAATTCAACTATGCAAGCAATGAAAAGAAAATTGCAAAGGCTCAGACTGGCTTGGACAAAGGATGAATAGATCTAACTCTTTTTTGTGGATTTTTCTTGGACAATAGGTAAGAAAATAAATCTAATCTAGGAAAACTGGAAATTCTCACCGAGCAACCTGAAAACTGATACCACTTGATAGAGGCGAGGGTGTCCCGATCTTTCGATGAGATGATAACTATCGATTTGGTGGAGACGACTTTGACGATCCGACTACAAACGTGCACGACGTTGCGCCTTAGCAATCGCTAAACCAACTCCGAGAGGTTATTGACCATGCTGGAGCACGATCAACCTGACCACGAAGGTCTATTCCTGCAAGCAATCAAAGAACGAGCAAGAATATGATAAAGCAATCTGAATATTGCGAATATATATGAAGTATTGATAATGGTGGGGATCCGGAAGCGGTCTTGGTCTGGTCGTTGGACACAAACGAAGTACACGAAGTTGCAATGGCTAACTTTTAACTAAACAAATCCCAAGCAAAAAGCTACTAGATGGATCTACTTATATAGGAGCAAGGGGTGGCGGCCAAGGAGGTGGGAGGACGTCCCAAGGCAGCCTAAAACTAAATCTAGGTCGTACAAGGCCAATGGGCCCAAGTGGAGGTGATGTAACACCTTTGGACTTGTAGTTTGACTCGGATTCTGCTGCAGCATCAGATTGTTTCGTCCACAACTCAACGCTCCGGACGAATTTGAAGGTGATTCCAATTGGGTTGGAAAGTGCACGAAATCTAGTTTCCAACAAAAAAAGAATCACCCAATTCGGAGTCCGTATGAAAAACTTGTGTGCGTTTTGAGTCAGGTGTGTTTGTGCAGTCCGAATCTGAATCCAGAACGTGAGAGACTTGGACTCTATCTTCTCTTGGGCCAAAAGTGACGTGAGAGAACTTTTTGGACAGCAAATAAACATCTCTTTCTTCCTTATCTTCATATGTGGATTGTACAAATGTCCCATACACCTGCAATTAGACAAAACACAAAAGTGTGTGAAGTATTTTTGTTCTGGATAACATAAATAGATTATTGAATAGTTTGCACTAGAAATCACCTAACAAATATGCATATATGCAATATTTTTTGTCATATCCAAGGTAGTCATGTCCTCATCATACCACTTGATAGAGGCGGGGTGTCCCGATCTTTCGATGAGATGATAACTATCGATTTGGTGGAGACGACTTTGACGATCCGACTACAAACGTGCAACGACGTTGTGCCTTAGCAATCGCTAAACCAACTCCGAGAGGTTATTGACCACACCGGAGCACGATCAACCTGACCACGAAGGTCTATTCCTGCAAGCAATCGAAGAACAAGCAAGAATATGATAAAAGCAATCTGAATATCGCGAATAAGTATGAAGTATTGATAATGATGGGGATCCGTAAGCGGTCTTGGTCTGGTCGTTGGACACAAACGAAGCACACGAAGTTGCAATGGCTAACTTTTAACTAAACAAATCCCCAGGAAAAGCTACTAGATGGATCTACTTATATAGGAGCAAGGGGTGGCGGACAAGGAGGTGGGAGGACGTCCCAAGGCAGCCTAAAACTAAATCTAGGTCGTACAAGGCCAATGGGCCCAAGTGGAGGTGATGTAACACCTTTGGACTTGTAGTTTGACTCGGATTCTGCTGCAGCATCAGATTGTTTCGTCCACAACTCAACGCTCCGGACGAATTTGAAGGTGATTCCAATTGGGTTGGAAAGTGCACGAAATCTAGTTTCCAACAAAAAAAGAATCACCCAATTCGGAGTCCGTATGAAAAACTTGTGTGTGTTTTGAGTCAGGTGTGTCTGTGCAGTCCGAATCTGAATCCAGAACGTGAGAGACTTGGACTCTATCTTCTCTTGGGCCAAAAGTGACGTGAGAGAACTTTTTGGACAGCAAATAAACATCTCTTTCTTCCTTATCTTCATATGTGGATTGTACAAATGTCCCATACACCTGCAATTAGACAAAACACAAAAGTGTGTGAAGTATTTTTGTTCTGGATAACATAAATAGATTATTGAATAGTTTGCACTAGAAATCACCTGACAAATATGCATATATGCAATATTTTTTGTCATATCCAAGGTAGTCATGTCCTCATCATCCTCCCCTTCTTGAAAATAAAGCCGTCCTCGGCGTTGCTTAATCTGAAATGTGGCTAACAAAAGAGACAAGGTGTATATGTTGTATATGTATATGTCATCCATTTTTACTTCCCTTGATTTTTGCATATATGACACATGAATAGATGAGTAACTTGCATAGTTCATAAAATCTAAAGCCAAAAAATTAGCACAAGAAGTAGAAGGCATGAAAATATTGCAACTCAGTTTGCACATATAAGTGAAGCTCTTATTCATTTCAAAAGATTGACAATGTTCATCATTAAACCATCCCAACATTGGTGAATAAACCTTACTTGCATCAAATTTACATGCTACAACATGCTTAAATAAGCAAACATGCAATAAGTCATTCAACACAGAATCATCACCAAGATTAGAGGTCATATCAAAATGATTAAACATTGGTTCTTTTGCATCAATAGTTAATTCAATGGGTGCACTCAAAATTGTTGGTATTTCAGCTGTTTGATCACATGGCAAAGTCAAATTATCAACGTAGTCCTCTAAAATAGGTGGTGTGATCAAAGTAGTGGGTAGCTCATTAGATGGTGCATTCAAATTGACAAGGCATTCATCATTCTCATGTAGAGATGGAAGATCAGTACCTTTGTCATTACCTCTTATGATCAACTCAGATGATGTAGCCACTCTCGGGGGCGATGTCTCACATGGTGGACGCGATGTAGTCCTGATAACAACGGATGTGGTTGTCATAGTATGCCTAGTAGTTGAAGGAACAATCATATCAACTCTTGGAATGTGCACCGTGTGCTTGTTCTCCTCGTGGCCAACACGTCGTTTTATTTCCTGTTCAGCTTTGCAAGCAAGATGAAACAAATGGTCCATAGGATAACACTCTTCATGAATTAGTATCTCTTGAATATCATGGTTTAATCCTCCCCAAAATCTATCCATAAAATCATCTTCACTTTCTTCTAAAGAGGAATGCAACAAGGTAGTTTGTAAATCATCATAATATTTTGTTACAGTTTCACTACCTTGTTTTAAGTGTTGCAACTTCTTAATCATGTCACGAGTATAATAAGCAGGGACGAAAGTATGTCGCATGGCAAGTTTCAAATCATCCCAAGTAGTAGGTATATAATCAGGGTGTAACCGACAATATTCACTCCACCAAACCAAAGCATAACCAGTGAAAGAACCAACCGCAACCTTAACCTTTTTATGTTCATCGAAATTATGGAAAGCAAATATATTTTTTATGTCGAACTCCCATTCAATATATAAAGCAGGTTTAAAACGGCCATTAAATGGTGGTATAGATACATTAACCTGATCATGTGCACTTGGATGTTTGTGCACTTCTCGTGGCGGTTGTGGTATTTGCAAAGGTGGTGGCACGTCCCCCGGATCGACAAAGCCCATGAATTGACTCTGGATCCTGTCATGATTAGTAGAACAAGAAACAAAACCCAAAAATAATGTTCCTATAACTACTAGGATGTGGTGATAAAACGCTCACAGTAAAGCAAATATCAATGTCTTACAAGTTCTTACCATGCAGCAGGCGGTGATCGGCAACCAGCGGTGTCAAGTAACTCCGAATATTGAGTAAAGCGATTGCCAGGGGAGCATACGTATACACGGTGTAGAAATATGTGGAGCTGGGTTGGCTATATATGGTAGCAAAAGATTAGCAATAATCAATTCAAAGATGCAATGTTGAATAAACGCTCAACGACGGTACTGTGCTGGTCCTAGGCTAGACCGTACTAGAGACGCGAGCCTAGAACACTAATGAGGTCACGGCGTAGCACAACTAGCATCAATGAAGGATACTAAGTAGCTCTTGACAGCAAGATATAAGTGAATATCACAACGGCAGTGAAGATAATAATGAAAAACAACTGCCAAGCAGGATATACAACAACTCTCTCTCCAACTTTCCTCTGAAAAAGTTTGTGCCGATTTATTTGTTTTTTTTCTTCTCTCTTTTTTTTTCTCACACTTTTTTTTCTTTCTCTCCTTTTTTTTTCTCTGACTTTTTTTTTCTCCTTTTTTTTCTCTCGTTTTTTTCTCTCTTTTTTCTCCCTCTTTCCAAAACAAACTAGATAAGATGCAGATTGGATCAAGTGAAGATGTGAACGATCTCAACTATTATTATGACAATGAATGATGGGTAGCACGTGGTGGAAATTGATGGGTGGGTGGTGGACAGCGGAAGAGATAATGATGCAGCGGTGGCGTGACTAATGTGAACAGAACTCGAAACTCTAAACGAACTAGACACTAAGACCAGCAACTCGACACGACGATGCAACCGATTATTCAACTTTGCATCTCTGAATTGATTATTGCTGACCCTTTTTGCTACCATAGTATAAGCCTTCCCAGCTCCACATACATCTACGTCATGCATTTGACTCTCCCTGGTAATCGCTCTATCCAAGCTTTGAGAGTTTTGACTACAACGGTTGCCGATCACCGCCTGTTGCTGGGTAAGAAGTGGTAAGAATTTGAGTTTTGTTTGACGGATTTGTGACACCCACCACCACCACTTGTTCGTAGTCTGTAGGATCATATTCTTGTGTGTTTCTATTGCTGCTAACCATGCCAGGATCACAAGCCGACGAGATTGACTGGGAGAATTTATCGAACAAGGAGCTTCATGATAAGTTTCAGCAAATGATGACTGAACAGGTGCAAGATGTGCTGAACAATTTTGAAGAGGCCATGGAGAAGATCACTGGCCTTGAGAAGACGTTCGAAACAAAGCTCGATAACAGATTTAATGAATTGCTCGTGCGTCTTCCACCACCACCACCCGCTGCACCTAACGCACCTCTCCAACAACAACAACAACATCGACTACCTCCACGTCGCGAAATAGACCTTCGCCGAGCGAGCCGTGTTCCTCTTGCGTTTGGCCAAACTGTTGGTGCTGCTGTTGATACTTCTGTGGCTCCTGCTACTGCTGTTGCTGGTACCCAGGAGGATGATGAGTATGTGGGCGATTATGAGGATGAGGTTGATCAAAATCAGATCTACGAGCAGCCACCAGCACCACCACCAGCAGGTCGACCTCAGGTATATATTCGTAATGGTAGGCCTGCACCACCACCTCAGGTACGAGATGATGTCCATATTCCTAAACTGAAATTGAATATTCCACCATTTGAGGGTAGATATGTTCCTGATATATATCTTACTTGGGAGTTAGAAACTGAACAACGATTTACATGTTTACAATATCCTGAGGAGAGACGAGTTGCTGCTGCTGTTTGTGCTTTCACTAGTTTTGCATGTGTATGGTGGTCTGAACATTGTAGATTGTATCCTATTCCAACTACTTGGGCCGCTTTGAAAACTGCTATGCGTACGCGTTGGGTTCCACCATATTATCAACGTGAATTGCTTCAAAAATTACAGCGCTTAAGACAAGGAAAAAATTCTGTAGAAGAATATTATCAGGAATTACAAACTGGCATGATTAGATGTGGTATTGTTGAGGAGAATGAAGCTATGCTTGCACGTTTTCTGGGTGGATTAAATAGAGAGATTCAGACCATTCTATACTATAAGGAGTATACTAATATCACTCGTTTATTCCATCTTGCTTGTAAAGCTGAACGTGAAGTGCAAGATCGACAAGCATTGGGGCGAACTAACTTTTCTGCAGGACGACCTTCATCATGGACACCACGTGCATCTTCTACTTCAACTGCACCAGCACCTCCATCCGGTGCCACCTCCAGCCGTGATACAAGAAAACAGGCACAACCACCATTATCTGCCAAGAGCGCACCTGCGGGGCCTGCACAGCGTTCTTCTTCTTCCATGGCATCAACAGGGCACACAAGTGATATTATTTGTCGTCGTTGTAAGGGAGGAGGTCATTATGCGAGGGAATGCAAATCTCCGCGTGTGATGATTGCTACCGCGGATGGTGGATATGAGTCCGCTAGTGACTATGATGAGGAGACATTGGCTCTTATTACACGTGAAGAACATGGTGGAGATGATTCTGATCATGAGACGCAATACATGGCTCCTGAAGACGCTGACAGGTATGAATGTTTAGTTGCTCAACGTGTTTTGAGTGTGCAGGTCACACAAGCTGAGCAAAATCAGAGGCACAATTTGTTCCATACCAAGGGAGTTGTGAAGGAGCGTTCTGTGCGCGTCATAATAGACGGAGGGAGCTGCAACAACTTGGCTAGCATGGAGATGGTGGAGAAGCTTTCTCTCACCACAAGACCACATCCACATCCTTACTACATCCAATGGTTCAACAACAGCGGCAAGGTTAAGGTAACACGTACTGTTCGTGTGCATTTTAGTATCTCTACATATGCTGATTATGTTGATTGTGATGTGGTACCTATGCAAGCATGTTCCTTATTACTTGGTAGACCATGGCAATTTGATAAAAATTCTGTACACCATGGTAGAAACAATCACTATACTCTTGTTCATAAGGATAAAAATATTACTTTGCTTCCTATGACTCCTGATTCCATTTTGAAAGATGATATTAATAGAGCTAATAAAGCAAAACAGGAGACGAATAAGAGTGAAAATCAGATTGTGGCAAAAGAATTTGAGCAACAAATGAAGCCTAATAATAAACCATCAAGTGTTGCTTCTGAAATTAAATTGAAAAGTGCATGTTTATTTGCCACCAAATCTGATATTGATGAGCTAGATTTCAGCAAATCTGTTTGCTATGCTTTTGTGTGCAAAGAGGCATTATTTTCATTCGAGGACGTGCCTTCCTCTTTGCCTCCTGCTGTCACTAACATTTTGCAGGAGTTCGCTGACGTCTTTCCACAAGACGTGCCACCGGGATTACTGCCTATTCGAGGGATTGAGCATCAGATTGACTTAATTCCCGGTGCTTCACTGCCAAACCGTGCACCATACCGTACCAATCCAGAGGAGACGAAGGAGATTATGCGTCAAGTACAAGAGCTTCTCGACAAAGGTTATATACGCGAATCCCTTAGTCCTTGTGTTGTTCCTATTATTCTAGTGCCGAAAAAGGATGGTACATCACGTATGTGTGTTGATTGTAGAGGCATTAATAATATTACTATTCGTTATCATCATCCTATTCCTAGGCTAGATGATATGCTTGATGAATTGAGTGGCTCTACAATATTCTCCAAAGTTGATTTGCGTAGTGGATACCATCAAATTCGTATGAAATTGGGAGATGAATGGAAAACAACATTTAAAACTAAGTTTGGTTTATATGAGTGGTTAGTCATGCCTTTTGGGTTAACTAATGCACCTAGTACTTTCATGAGACTAATGAACGAAGTTTTACGTGCTTTCATTGGACGATTTGTGGTAGTCTATTTTGATGATATACTGATTTATAGCAAATCTTTGGAAGAACATTTGGAACATTTACGTGTTGTTTTTATTGCTCTACGTGATGCACGTTTGTTTGGTAACCTTGGGAAGTGCACCTTTTGCACCGACCGAGTATCTTTTCTTGGCTATGTTGTTACTCCACAGGGAATTGAAGTTGATAAAGCCAAGATTGAAGCTATTGAGAGTTGGCCGCAGCCCAAAACGGTCACACAAGTGCGGAGTTTTCTTGGACTCGCTGGTTTCTATAGGCGTTTTGTGAGAGATTTTAGCACCATTGCTGCACCTCTCAACGAGCTTACAAAGAAGGATGTGCCTTTTGTTTGGGGTTCCGCACAGGAAGAAGCCTTCACGGTATTGAAAGATAAGTTGACACATGCTCCTTTACTCCAACTTCCTGATTTTAATAAGACTTTTGAGCTTGAATGTGATGCTAGTGGAATTGGATTAGGAGGTGTGTTATTACAAGATGGCAAACCTGTTGCATACTTTTCTGAAAAATTGAGTGGGCCTAGTCTGAATTATTCTACTTATGATAAAGAACTATATGCTCTTGTTCGGACTTTAGAAACATGGCAACATTATTTATGGCCCAAAGAATTTGTTATACATTCTGATCATGAATCTTTGAAACATATTAAAAGTCAAGCTAAACTGAATCGTAGACATGCTAAATGGGTTGAATTCATTGAGACTTTCCCTTATGTCATTAAACACAAGAAGGGAAAAGAAAATGTTATTGCTGATGCATTGTCTCGCCGCTATACTATGCTTTCACAACTTGACTTCAAAATATTGGTTTGGAGACCATCAAAGATCAATATGTGCATGATGCTGATTTTAAAGATGTAATGCAGAATTGTAAAGAAGGAAGAATGTGGAACAAGTTTGTCGTTAACGATGGATTTGTGTTTCGTGCTAACAAGCTATGCATTCCAGCTAGCTCCGTTCGTCTTTTGTTGTTGCAGGAGGCGCATGGAGGAGGATTAATGGGACACTTTGGCGTGAAGAAGACGGAGGACGTACTTGCTACACATTTCTTTTGGCCAAAGATGAGACGGGATGTTGAGCGTTTTATTGCTCGATGCACTACATGTCAAAAAGCTAAGTCACGACTCAATCCTCATGGTTTATATATGCCTTTGCCTGTACCTAGTGTTCCTTGGGAGGATATATCTATGGACTTTGTTTTAGGTTTACCTCGAACAAAGAAGGGGAGGGATAGCACATTTGTTGTCGTGGATAGATTCTCGAAAATGGCACACTTTATACCATGTCATAAAAGCGATGATGCTGTTAATGTTGCTGATTTGTTCTTTCGTGAAATTATTCGCTTGCATGGTGTGCCAAATACTATTGTTTCAGATCGTGATACTAAATTTCTTAGCCACTTTTGGAGATGTTTATGGGCTAAGTTGGGGACTAAACTGCTTTTTAGTACTACTTGTCACCCCCAAACTGATGGACAAACTGAAGTAGTCAATAGAACGTTGTCTACTATGCTTAGGGCTGTTTTGAAGAATAATAAGAAAATGTGGGAGGAATGCTTGCCTCATATTGAATTTGCTTATAATCGTCCATTGCATTCTACTATTAAGATGTGCCCTTTTGAAGTTGTGTATGGTTTCCTACCTCGTGCACCTATTGATTTGTTGCCTCTTCCATCTTCGGAGAAGGTTAATTTTGATGCTAAACAACGTGCTGAATTGATTTTAAAAATGCATGAGTTAACTAAGGAAAACATTGAGCGTATGAATGCTAAATATAAACTTGCTGGAGATAAGGGTAGAAAACATGTTGTGTTTGCACCTGGAGATCTTGTTTGGTTACATTTGCGTAAGGATAGATTTCCTGATTTGCGCAAATCAAAGTTAATGCCACGTGCTGATGGTCCCTTTAAGGTGTTAGAGAAAATAAATGATAATGCATATAAACTTGAGCTGCCTGCAGATTTTGGGGTTAGTCCCACTTTTAACATTGCAGATTTGAAGCCTTATTTGGGTGAGGAAGATGAACTTCCGTCGAGGACGACTTCATTTCAAGAAGGGGAGGATGATGAGGACATCAATACAATTGTTACACCCACAGCCCCTGTTGCTATACATACTGGACCAATTACTAGAGCTCGTGCACGCCAACTAAATTACCAGGTACTTTCGTTTCTTGGTAATGATTTTAATGTTTATGAGAATATGATGCTGCCTAAATTGGATACATTTGTTTTGCTTACAAATGAAGGGCCTAGCTTGGAGAAGGATGAACATTGGAGCAAGAACAAGCATGGAGATGATGGCATGCGCAAGGAGAACAAGAACGGAGTTACAAGTGATGATTTCAAGACTTTGAAGCCACCATAATGGGTGCATGAAGCCTTGGACGAAATATACAAGATGCCACTTCATAAATTTCTCCCGAGGCTATTTTAGGTGCTGCGTCACCTTATTATTGGGCCAGGCCCATGTAATTTCGAAATACATAATTATAGGCTATTTTTAGAGTCCGTATGTGTGGGGAAACAAGAGATAGGGTTGATTTCGGACCCCTCCACCAAGGGCCACGAAATTCCCCCCCCCCCTTCCTCCATATATACAGCCCTTAGGGCATCGTTTAGACTTTGGGTTTTGTTTAGATTAAAAGTTCGCCATAGCTGCAACTTCGCGTACTTCGTTTGTGTTCAACGACCAGACAAAGGCGTCACAGAACCCCACCTTGATCAATAAAGCTTTCATCTTATATTCGCAATATCCAGATTGCAATATCAGTTTCTTGCTTGTTCTTCGTTTGCTCGCAGGAAACAGACCCTCGTGGTCAGGTTGATCGTGCTCCGGCGTGGTCAATAACCTCTCGGAGTTGGTTTAGCGATTGCTAAGGCGCGACGTCCTCGCACGTTCGTAGTCGGATCGTCAAAGTCGACTTCCACCAAAGCGAAATCCACCATCTCATCGAAAGACGGGACACCTTTGCCTCTATCAAGTGGTATCAGAGCTTTACCTCGTGTACTTCGTTTGCTTTATCATTGTGTCCACCATTTGAGGGTAGATATGTTCCTGATATATATCTTACTTGGGAGTTAGAAACTGAACAATGATTTACATGTTTACAATATCTTGAGGAGAGACGAGTTGCTGCTGCTGTTTGTGCTTTCACTAGTTTTGCATGTGTATGGTGGTCTGAACATTGTAGATTGTATCCTATTCCAACTACTTGGGCCGCTTTGAAAACTGCTATGCGTACGCGTTGGGTTCAACCATATTATCAACGTGAATTGCTTCAAAAATTACAGCGCTTAAGACAAGGAAAAAATTCTATAGAAGAATATTATCAGGAATTACAAACTGGCATGATTAGATGTGGTATTGTTGAGGAGAATGAAGCTATGCTTGCACGTTTTCTGGGTGGATTAAATAGAGAGATTCAGACCATTCTAGACTATAAGGAGTATACTAATATCACTCGTTTATTCCATCTTGCTTGTAAAGCTGAACGTGAAGTGCAGGATCGACAAGCATCGGGGCGAACTAACTTTTCTGCAGGACGACCTTCATCATGGACACCACGTGCATCTTCTACTTCAACTGCACCAGCACCTCCATCCGGTGCCACCTCCAGCCGTGATACAAGAAAACAGGCACAACCACCATTATCTGCCAAGAGCGCACCTGCGGGGCCTGCACAGCGTTCTTCTTCTTCCATGGCATCAACAGGGCACACAAGTGATATTATTTGTCGTCGTTGTAAGGGAGGAGGTCATTATGCGAGGGAATGCAAATCTCCGCGTGTGATGATTGCTACCGCGGATGGTGGATATGAGTCCGCAAGTGACTATGATGAGGAGACATTGGCTCTTATTACACGTGAAGAACATGGTGGAGATGATTCTGATCATGAGACGCAATACATGGCTCCTGAAGACGCTGACAGGTATGAATGTTTAGTTGCTCAACGTGTTTTGAGTGTGCAGGTCACACAAGCTGAGCAAAATCAGAGGCACAATTTGTTCCATACCAAGGGAGTTGTGAAGGAACGTTCTGTACGCGTCATAATAGACGGAGGGAGCTGCAACAACTTGGCTAGCATGGAGATGGTGGAGAAGCTTTCTCTCACCACAAGACCACATCCACATCCTTACTACATCCAATGGTTCAACAACAGCGGCAAGGTTAAGGTAACACGTACTGTTCGTGTGCATTTTAGTATCTCTACATATGCTGATTATGTTGATTGTGATGTGGTACCTATGCAAGCATGTTCCTTATTACTTGGTAGACCATGGCAATTTGATAAAAATTCTGTACACCATGGTAGAAACAATCACTATACTCTTGTTCATAAGGATAAAAATATTACTTTGCTTCCTATGACTCCTGATTCCATTTTGAAAGATGATATTAATAGAGCTAATAAAGCAAAACAGGAGACGAATAAGAGTGAAAATAAGATTGTGGCAAAAGAATTTGAGCAACAAATGAAACCTAATAATAAACCATCTAGTGTGATGAGGACATCAATACAATTGTTACACCCACAGCCCCTGCTGCTATACATACTGGACCAATTACTAGAGCTCGTGCACGCCAACTAAATTACCAGGTACTTTCGTTTCTTGGTAATGATTCTAATGTTCATGAGAATATGATGCTGCCTAAATTGGATACATTTGTTTTGCTTACAAATGAAGGGCCTAGCTTGGAGAAGGATGAACATTGGAGCAAGAACAAGCATGGAGATGATGGCATGGGCAAGGGGAACAAGAACGGAGTTACAAGTGATGATTTCAGGACTTTGAAGCCACCATAATGGGTGCATGAAGCCTTGGACGAAATATACAAGATGCCACTTCATAAATTTCGTCCCGAGGCTATTTTAGGTGCTGCGTCACCTTATTATTGGGCCAGGCCCATGTAATTTCGAAATACATAAGTATAGGCTATTTTTAGAGTCCGTATGTGTGGGGAAACAAGAGATAGGGTTGATTTCGGACCCCTCCACCAAGGGCCACGAAATTCCCCCCATCTTCCTCCATATATACAGCCCTTAGGGCATCGTTTAGACTTTGGGTTTTGTTTAGATTAAAAGTTCGCCATAGCTGCAACTTCGCGTACTTCGTTTGTGTTCAACGACCAGACAAAGGCGTCACAGAACCCCACCTTGATCAATAAAGCTTTCATCTTATATTCGCAATATCCAGATTGCAATCTTAGTTTCTTGCTTGTTCTTCGTTTGCTCGCAGGAAACAGACCCTCGTGGTCAGGTTGATCGTGCTCCGGCGTGGTCAATAACCTCTCGGAGTTGGTTTAGCGATTGCTAAGGCGCGACGTCCTCGCACGTTCGTAGTCGGATCGTCAAAGTCGACTTCCACCAAAGCGAAATCCACCATCTCATCGAAAGACGGGACACCTTTGCCTCTATCATGAGGTTGATCAAAATCAGATCTACGAGCAGCCACCAGCACCACCACCAGCAGGTCGACCTCAGGTATATATTCGTAATGGTAGGCCTGCACCACCACCTCAGGTACGAGATGATGTCCATATTCCTAAACTGAAATTGAATATTCCACCATTTGAGGGTAGATATGTTCCTGATATATATCTTACTTGGGAGTTAGAAACTGAACAACGATTTACATGTTTACAATATCCTGAGGAGAGACGAGTTGCTGCTGCTGTTTGTGCTTTCACTAGTTTTGCATGTGTATGGTGGTCTGAACATTGTAGATTATATCCTATTCCAACTACTTGGGCTGCTTTGAAAACTGCTATGCGTACGCGTTGGGTTCCACCATATTATCAACATGAATTGCTTCAAAAATTGCAGCGTTTAAGACAAGGAAAAAATTCTGTAGAAGAATATTATCAGGAATTACAAACTGGCATGATTAGATGTGGTATTGTTGAGGAGAATGAAGCTATGCTTGCACGTTTTCTGGGTGGATTAAATAGAGAGATTCAGACCATTCTAGACTATAAGGAGTATACTAATATCACTCGTTTATTCCATCTTGCTTGTAAAGCTGAACGTGAAGTGCAGGATCGACAAGCTTTGGGGCGAACTAACTTTTCTGCAGGCCGACCTTCATCATGGACACCACGTGCATCTTCTACTTCAACTGCACCAGCACCTCCATCCGGTGCCACCTCCAGTCGTGATACAAGAAAACAGGCACAACCACCATTATCTGCCAAGAGCGCACCTGCGGGGCCTGCACAGCGTTCTTCTTCTTCCATGGCATCAACAGGGCACACAAGTGATATTATTTGTCGTCGTTGTAAGGGAGGAGGTCATTATGCGAGGGAATGCAAATCTCCGCGTGTGATGATTGCTACCGCGGATGGTGGATATGAGTCCGCAAGTGACTATGATGAGGAGACATTGGCTCTTATTACACGTGAAGAACATGGTGGTGATGATTCTGATCATGAGACGCAATACATGGCTCCTGAAGACGCTGACAGGTATGAATGTTTAGTTGCTCAACATGTTTTGAGTGTGCAGGTCACACAAGCTGAGCAAAATCAGAGGCATAATTTGTTCCATACCAAGGGAGTTGTGAAGGAACGTTCTGTGCGCGTCATAATAGACGGAGGGAGCTGCAACAACTTGGCTAGCATGGAGATGGTGGAGAAGCTTTCTCTCACCACAAGACCACATCCACATCCTTACTACATCCAATGGTTCAACAACAGCGGCAAGGTTAAGGTAACACGTACTGTTCGTGTGCATTTTAGTATCTCTACATATGCTGATTATGTTGATTGTGATGTGGTACCTATGCAAGCATGTTCCTTATTACTTGGTAGACCATGGCAATTTGATAAAAATTCTGTACACCATGGTAGAAACAATCACTATACTCTTGTTCATAAGGATAAAAATATTACTTTGCTTCCTATGACTCCTGATTCCATTTTGAAAGATGATATTAATAGAGCTAATAAAGCAAAACAGGAGACGAATAAGAGTGAAAATCAGATTGTGGCAAAAGAATTTGAGCAACAAATGAAGCCTAATAATAAACCATCTAGTGTTGCTTCTGAAATTAAATTGAAAAGTGCATGTTTATTTGCCACCAAATCTGATATTGATGAGCTAGATTTTAGCAAATCTGTTTGCTATGCTTTTGTGTGCAAAGAGGCATTATTTTCATTCGAGGACGTGCCTTCCTCTTTGCCTTCTGCTGTCACTAACATTTTGCAGGAGTTCGCTGACGTCTTTCCACAAGACGTGCCACCGGGATTACCGCCTATTCGAGGGATTGAGCATCAGATTGACTTAATTCCCGGTGCTTCACTGCCAAACCGTGCACCATACCGTACCAATCCAGAGGAGACGAAGGAGATTATGCGCCAAGTACAAGAGCTTCTTGACAAAGGTTATATACGCGAATCCCTTAGTCCTTGTGCTGTTCCTATTATTCTAGTGCCGAAAAAGGATGGTACATCACGTATGTGTGTTGATTGTAGAGGCATTAATAATATTACTATTGGTTATCGTCATCCTATTCCTAGGCTAGATGATATGCTTGATGAATTGAGTGGCTCTACAATATTCTCCAAAGTTGATTTGCGTAGTGGCTACCATCAAATTCGTATGAAATTGGGAGATGAATGGAAAACAGCATTTAAAACTAAGTTTGGATTATATGAGTGGTTAGTCATGCCTTTTGGGTTAACTAATGCACCTAGTACTTTCATGAGATTAATGAACGAAGTTTTACGTGCTTTCATTGGACGATTTGTGGTAGTTTACTTTGATGACATACTGATTTATAGCAGATCTTTGGAAGAACATTTGGAACATTTACGTGCTGTTTTTATTGCTCTACGTGATGCACGTTTGTTTGGTAACCTTGGGAAGTGCACCTTTTGCACCGACCGAGTATCTTTTCTTGGCTATGTTGTTACTCCACAGGGAATTGAAGTTGACAAAGCCAAGATTGAAGCTATTGAGAGTTGGCCGCAGCCCAAAACGGTCACACAAGTGAGGAGTTTTCTTGGCCTCGCTGGATTCTATAGGCGTTTTGTGAGAGATTTTAGCACCATTGCTGCACCTCTCAACGAGCTTACAAAGAAGGATGTGCCTTTTGTTTGGGATACCGCACAGGAAGAAGCCTTCACGGTATTGAAAGATAAGTTGACACATGCTCCTTTACTCCAACTTCCTGATTTTAATAAGACTTTTGAGCTTGAATGTGATGCTAGTGGAATTGGATTAGGAGGTGTGTTATTACAAGATGGCAAACCTGTTGCATACTTTTCTGAAAAATTGAGTGGGCCTAGTCTGAATTATTCTACTTATGATAAAGAACTATATGCTCTTGTTCGGACTTTAGAAACATGGCAACATTATTTATGGCCCAAAGAATTTGTTATACATTCTGATCATGAATCTTTGAAACATATTAAAAGTCAAACTAAACTGAATCGTAGACATGCTAAATGGGTTGAATTCATTGAGACTTTCCCTTATGTCATTGAACACAAGAAGGGAAAAGAAAATGTTATTGCTGATGCATTGTCTCGCCGCTATACTATGCTTTCACAACTTGACTTCAGAATATCTGGTTTGGAGACCATCAAAGATCAATATGTGCATGATGCTGATTTTAAAGATGTAATGCAGAATTGTAAAGAAGGAAGAATGTGGAACAAGTTTGTCGTTAACGATGGATTTGTGTTTCGTGCTAACAAGCTATGCATTCCAGCTAGCTCCGTTCGTCTTTTGTTGTTGCAGGAGGCGCATGGAGGAGGATTAATGGGACACTTTGGCGTGAAGAAGACGGAGGACGTACTTGCTACACATTTCTTTTGGCCAAAGATGAGACGGGATGTTGAGCGTTTTATTGCTCGATGCACTACATGTCAAAAAGCTAAGTCACGACTCAATCCTCATGGTTTATATATGCCTTTGCCTGTACCTAGTGTTCCTTGGGAGGATATATCTATGGACTTTGTTTTAGGTTTACCTCGAACAAAGAAGGGGAGGGATAGCATATTTGTTGTCGTGGATAGATTCTCGAAAATGGCACACGTTATACCATGTCATAAAAGCGATGATGCTGTTAATGTTGCTGATTTGTTCTTTCGTGAAATTATTCGCTTGCATGGTGTGCCAAATACTATTGTTTCAGATCGTGATACTAAATTTCTTAGCCACTTTTGGAGATGTTTATGGGCTAAGTTGGGGACTAAACTGCTTTTTAGTACTACTTGTCACCCCCAAACTGATGGACAAACTGAAGTAGTCAATAGAACGTTGTCTACTATGCTTAGGGCTGTTTTGAAGAATAATAAGAAAATGTGGGAGGAATGCTTGCCTCATATTGAATTTGCTTATAATCGTTCATTGCATTCTACTACTAAGATGTGCCCTTTTGAAGTTGTGTAAGGTTTCCTACCTCGTGCACCTATTGATTTGTTGCCTCTTCCATCTTCGGAGAAGGTTAATTTTGATGCTAAACAACGTGCTGAATTGATTTTAAAAATGCATGAGTTAACTAAGGAAAACATTGAGCGCATGAATGCTAAATATAAACTTGCTGGAGATAAGGGTAGAATTTATCTTACTTGGGAGTTAGAAACTGAACAACGATTTACATGTTTACAATATCCTGAGGAGAGACGAGTTGCTGCTGCCGTTTGTGCTTTCACTAGTTTTGCATGTGTATGGTGGTCTGAACATTGTAGATTATATCCTATTCCAACTACTTGGGCTGCTTTGAAAACTGCTATGCGTACGCGTTGGGTTCCACCATATTATCAACGTGAATTGCTTCAAAAATTGCAGCGTTTAAGACAAGGGAAAAATTCTGTAGAAGAATATTATCAGGAATTACAAACTGGCATGATTAGATGTGGTATTGTTGATGAGAATGAAGCTATGCTTGCACGTTTTCTGGGTGGATTAAATAGAGAGATTCAGACCATTCTAGACTATAAGGAGTATACTAATATCACTCGTTTATTCCATCTTGCTTGTAAAGCTGAACGTGAAGTGCAGGATCGACAAGCATTGGGGCGAACTAACTTTTCTGCAGGCCGACCTTCATCATGGACACCACGTGCATCTTCTACTTCAACTGCACCAGCACCTCCATCCGGTGCCACCTCCAGCCGTGATACAAGAAAACAGGCACAACCACCATTATCTTCCAAGAGCGCACCTGCGGGTCCTGCACAGCGTTCTTCTTCTTCCATGGCATCAACAGGGCACACAAGTGATATTATTTGTCGTCGTTGTAAGGGAGGAGGTCATTATGCGAGGGAATGCAAATCTCCGCGTGTGATGATTGCTACCGCGGATGGTGGATATGAGTCCGCTAGTGACTATGATGAGGAGACATTGTCTCTTATTACACGTGAAGAACATGATGGAGATGATTCTGATCATGAGACGCAATACATGGCTCCTGAAGACGCTGACAGGTATGAATGTTTAGTTGCTCAACGTGTTTTGAGTGTGCAGGTCACACAAGCTGAGCAAAATCAGAGGCACAATTTGTTCCATACCAAGGGAGTTGTGAAGGAACGTTCTGTGCGCGTCATCATAGACGGAGGGAGCTGCAACAACTTGGCTAGCATGGAGATGGTGGAGAAGCTTTCTCTCACCACAAGACCACATCCACATCCTTACTACATCCAATGGTTCAACAACAGCGGCAAGGTTAAGGTAACACGTACTGTTCGTGTGCATTTTAGTATCTCTACATATGCTGATTATGTTGATTGTGATGTGGTACCTATGCAAGCATGTTCCTTATTACTTGGTAGACCATGGCAATTTGATAAAAATTCTGTACACCATGGTAGAAACAATCACTATACTCTTGTTCATAAGGATAAAAATATTACTTTGCTTCCTATGACTCCTGATTCCATTTTGAAAGATGATATTAATAGAGCTAATAAAGCAAAACAGGAGACGAATAAGAGTGAAAATCAGATTGTGGCAAAAGAATTTGAGCAACAAATGAAGCCTAATAATAAACCATCTACTGTTGCTTCTGAAATTAAATTGAAAAGTGCATGTTTATTTGCCACCAAATCTGATATTGATGAGCTAGATTTCAGCAAATCTATTTGCTATGCTTTTGTGTGCAAAGAGGCATTATTTTCATTCGAGGACGTGCCTTCCTCTTTGCCTCCTGCTGTCACTAACATTTTGCAGGAGTTCGCTGACGTCTTTCCACAAGACGTGCCACCGGGATTACCGCCTATTCGAGGGATTGAGCATCAGATTGACTTAATTCCCGGTGCTTCACTACCAAACCGTGCACCATACCGTACCAATCCAGAGGAGACGAAGGAGATTATGCGTCAAGTACAAGAGCTTCTCGACAAAGGTTATATATGCGAATCCCTTAGTCCTTGTGATGTTCCTATTATTCTAGTGCCGAAAAAGGATGGTACATCACGTATGTGTGTTGATTGTAGAGGCATTAATAATATTACTATTCGTTATCGTCATCCTATTCCTAGGCTCGATGATATGCTTGATGAATTGAGTGGCTCTACAACATTCTCCAAAGTTGATTTGCGTAGTGGATACCATCAAATTCGTATGAAGTTGGGGGATGAATGGAAAACAGCATTTAAAACTAAGTTTGGATTATATGAGTGGTTAGTCATGCCTTTTGGGTTAACTAATGCGCCTACTACTTTCATGAGACTAATGAACGAAGTTTTACGTGCTTTCATTGGACGATTTGTGGTAGTCTATTTTGATGATATACTGATTTATAGCAGATCTTTGGAAGAACATTTGGAACATTTACGTGCTGTTTTTATTGCTCTACGTGATGCACGTTTGTTTGGTAACCTTGGGAAGTGCACCTTTTGCACCGACCGAGTATCTTTTCTTGGCCATGTTGTTACTCCACAGGGAATTGAAGTTGACAAAGCCAAGATTGAAGCTATTGAGAGTTGGCCGCAGCCCAAAACGGTCACACAAGTGAGGAGTTTTCTTGGCCTCGCTGGATTCTATAGGCGTTTTGTGAGAGATTTCAGCACCATTGCTGCACCTCTCAACGAGCTTACAAAGAAGGATGTGCCTTTTGTTTGGGGTACCGCACAGGAAGAAGCCTTCACGGTATTGAAAGATAAGTTGACACATGCTCCTTTACTCCAACTTCCTGATTTTAATAAGACTTTTGAGCTTGAATGTGATGCTAGTGGAATTGGATTAGGAGGTGTGTTATTACAAGATGGCAAACCTGTTGCATACTTTTCTGAAAAATTGAGTGGGCCTAGTCTGAATTATTCTACTTATGATAAAGAATTATATGCTCTTGTTCGGACTTTAGAAACATGGCAACATTATTTATGGCCCAAAGAATTTGTTATACACTGATCATGAATCTTTGAAACATATTAAAAGTCAAGCTAAACTGAATCGTAGACATGCTAAATGGGTTGAATTCATTGAGACTTTCCCTTATGTCATTAAACACAAGAAGGGAAAAGAAAATGTTATTGCTGATGCATTGTCTCGTCGCTATACTATGCTTTCACAACTTGACTTCAAAATATTTGGTTTGGAGACGATCAAAGATCAATATGTGCATGATGCTGATTTTAAAGATGTAATGCAGAATTGTAAAGAAGGAAGAATGTGGAACAAGTTTGTCGTTAACGATGGATTTGTGTTTCGTGCTAACAAGCTATGCATTCCAGCTAGCTCCGTTCGTCTTTTGTTGTTGCAGGAGGCGCATGGAGGAGGATTAATGGGACACTTTGGCGTGAAGAAGACGGAGGACGTACTTGCTACACATTTCTTTTGGCCAAAGATGAGACGGGATGTTGAGCGTTTTATTGCTCGATGCACTACATGTCAAAAAGCTAAGTCACGACTCAATCCTCATGGTTTATATATGCCTTTGCCTGTACCTAGTGTTCCTTGGGAGGATATATCTATGGACTTTGTTTTAGGTTTACCTCGAACAAAGACGGGATGTTTAGCATATTTGTTGTCGTGGATAGATTCTCGTAAATGGCATACTTTATACCATGTCATAAAAGCGATGATGCTGTTAATGTTGCTGATTTGTTCTTTCGTGAAATTATTCGCTTGCATGGTGTGCCAAATACTATTGTTTCAGATCGTGATACTAAATTTCTTAGCCACTTTTGGAGATGTTTATGGGCTAAGTTGGGGACTAAACTGCTTTTTAGTACTACTTGTCACCCCCAAACTGATGGACAAACTGAAGTAGTCAATAGAACGTTGTCTACTATGCTTAGGGCTGTTTTGAAGAATAATAAGAAAATGTGGGAGGAATGCTTGCCTCATATTGAATTTGCTTATAATCGTTCATTGCATTCTACTACTAAGATGTGCCCTTTTGAAGTTGTGTATGGTTTCCTACCCCGTGCACCTATTGATTTGTTGCCTCTTCCATCTTCGGAGAAGGTTAATTTTGATGCTAAACAACGTGCTGGAGATAAGGGTAGAAAACATGTTGTGTTTGCACCTGGAGATCTTGTTTGGTTACATTTGCGTAAGGATAGATTTCCTGATTTGTGCAAATCAAAGTTATTGCCACGTGCTGATGGTCCCTGTAAGGTGTTAGAGAAAATAAATGATAATGCATATAAACTTGAGCTGCCTGCAGATTTTGGGGTTAGTCCCACTTTTAACATTGCAGATTTGAAGCCTTATTTGGGTGAGGAAGATGAACTTCCGTCGAGGACGACTTCATTTCAAGAAGGGGAGGATGATGAGGACATCAATACAATTGTTACACCCACAGCCCCTGCTGCTATACATACTGGACCAATTACTAGAGCTCGTGCACGCCAACTAAATTACCAGGTACTTTCGTTTCTTGGTAATGATTTTAATGTTCATGAGAATATGATGCTGCCTAAATTGGATACATTTGTTTTGCTTACAAATGAAGGGCCTAGCTTGGAGAAGGATGAACATTGGAGCAAGAACAAGCATGGAGATGATGGCATGCGCAAGGAGAACAAGAACGGAGTTACAAGTGATGATTTCAGGACTTTGAAGCCACCATAATGGGTGCATGAAGCCTTGGACGAAATATACAAGATGCCACTTCATAAATTTCTCCCGAGGCTATTTTAGGTGCTGCGTCACCTTATTATTGGGCCAGGCCCATGTAATTTCGAAATACATAATTATAGGCTATTTTTAGAGTCCGTATGTGTGGGGAAACAAGAGATAGGGTTGATTTAGGACCCCTCCACCAAGGGCCACGAAATTCCCCCCCTCTTCCTCCATATATACAGCCCTTAGGGCATCGTTTAGACTTTGGGTTTTGTTTAGATTAAAAGTTCACCATAGCTGCAACTTCGCGTACTTCGTTTGTGTTCAACGACCAGACAAAGGCGTCACAGAACCCCACCTTGATCAATAAAGCTTTCATCTTATATTCGCAATATCCATATTGCAATCTCAGTTTCTTGCTTGTTCTTCGTTTGCTCGCAGGAAACAGACCCTCGTGGTCAGGTTGATCGTGCTCCGGCATGGTCAATAACCTCTCGGAGTTGGTTTAGCGATTGCTAAGGCGCGACGTCCTCGCACGTTCGTAGTCGGATCGTCAAAGTCGACTTCCACCAAAGCGAAATCCACCATCTCATCGAAAGACGGGACACCTTTGCCTTTGCAAAGGCTCAGACTGCCTTGGACCAAGGATGAATAGATCTAACTCTTTTTTGTGGCTTTTTCTTGGACAATAGGTAAGAAAATAAATCTAATCTAGGAAAACTGGAAATTCTCACCGAGCAACCTGAAAACTGATACCACTTGATAGAGGCGGGGTGTCCCGATCTTTCGATGAGATGATAACTATCGATTTGGTGAAGATGACTTTGACGATCCGACTACAAATGTGCACGATGTTGCGCCTTAGCAATCGCTAAACCAACTTCGAGAGGTTATTGACCACGCCGGAGCACAATCAACCTGACCACGAAGGTCTATTCCTGCAAGCAATCGAAGAACAAGCAAGAATATGATAAAAGCAATCTGAATATTGCGAGTATATATGAAGTATTGATAGATAAAGGTGGGGATCCGTAAGCGGTCTTGGTCTGGTCGTTGGACACAAACGAAGTACACGAAGTTGCAATGGCTAACTTTTAACTAAACAAATCCCAAGGAAAAGCTACTAGATGGATCTACTTATATAGAAGCAAGGGGTGGCGGCCAAGGAGGTGGGAGGACGTCCCAAGGCAGCCTAAAACTAAATCTAGGTCGTACAAGGCCAATGGGCCCAAGTGGAGGTGATGTAACACCTTTGGACTTGTAGTTTGACTCGGATTCTGCGGCAGCATCAGATTGTTTCGTCCACAACTCAACGCTCCGGACGAATTTGAAGGTGATTCCAACTGGGTTGAAAAGTGCACGAAATCTAGTTTCCAACAAAAAAAGAATCACCCAATTCGGAGTCCGTATGAAAAACTTGTGTCCGTTTTGAGTCAGGTGTGTCTGTGCAGTCCGAATCTGAATCCAGAACGTGAGAGACTTGGACTCTATCTTCTCTTGGGCCAAAAGTGACGTGAGAGAACTTTTTGGACAGCAAATAAACATTTCTTTCTTCCTTATCTTCATATGTGGATTGTACAAATGTCCCATACACCTGCAATTAGACAAAACACAAAAGTGTGTGAAGTATTTTTGTTCTGGATAACATAAATAGATTATTGAATAGTTTGCACTAGAAATCACCTGACAAATATGCATATATGCAATATTTTTGGTCATATCCAAGGTAGTCATGTCCTCATCAGCCAATGGGCCCAAGTGGAGGTGATGTAACACCTTTGGACTTGTAGTTTGACTCGGATTCTGCTGCAGCATCAGATTGTTTCGTCCACAACTCAACGCTCCGGACGAATTTGAAGGTGATTCCAATTGGGTTGGAAAGTGCACGAAATCTAGTTTCCAACAAAAAAAGAATCAACCAATTCGGAGTCCGTATGAAAAACTTGTGTGCGTTTTGAGTCAGGTATGTCTGTGCAGTCCAAATCTGAATCCAGAACGTGAGAGACTTGGACTCTATCTTCTCTTGGGCCAAAAGTGACGTGAGAGAACTTTTTGGACAGCAAATAAACATCTCTTTATTCCTTATCTTCATATGTGGATTGTACAAATGTCCCATACACCTGCAATTAGACAAAACACAAAAGTGTGTGAAGTATTTTTGTTCTGGATAACATAAATAGATTATTGAATAGTTTGCACTAGAAATCACCTGACAAATATGCATATATGCAATATTTTTGGTCATATCCAAGGTAGTCATGTCCTCATCATCCTCCCCTTCTTGAAAATAAAGCCAGCCTCGGCGTTGCTTAATCTGAAATGTGGCTAACAAAAGAGACAAGGTGTACATGTTGTATATGTATATGTCATCCATTTTTACTTCCCTTGATTTTTGCATATATGACACATGAATATATGAGTAATTTGCATAGTTCATAAAATCTAAAGCCAAAAAATTAGCACAAGAAGTAGAAGGCATGAAAATATTGCAACTCAGTTTGCACATATAAGTGAAGCTCTTATTCATTTCAAAAGATTGACAATGTTCATCATTAAACCATCCCAACATTGGTGAATAAACCTTACTTGCATCAAATTTACATGCTACAACATGCTTAAATAAGCAAACATGCAATAAGTCATTCAACACAGAATCATCACCAAGATTAGAGGTCATATCAAAATGATTAAACATTGGTTCTTTTGCATCAATAGTTAATTCAATGGGTGCCCTCAAAATTGTTGGTATTTCAGTTGTTTGATCACATGGCAAAGTCAAATTATCAACGTAGTCCTCTAAAATAGGTGGTGTGATCAAAGTAGTGGGTAGCTCATTAGATGGTGCATTCAAATTGACAAGGCATTCATCATTCTCATGTAGAGATGGAAGATCAGTACCTGTGTCATTACCTCTTATGATCAACTCAGATGATGTAGCCACTCTCGGGGCCGATGTGTCACATGGTGGAGGTGATGTAGTCCTGACAACAACGGATGTGGTTGTCATAGTATGCCTAGTAGTTGAAGGAACAATCATATCAACTCTTGGAATGTGCACCGTGCGCTTGTTCTCCTCGTGGCCAACACGTCGTTTTATTTCCTGTTCAGCTTTGCAAGCAAGATGAAACAAATGGTCCATAGGATAACACTCTTCATGAATTAGTATCTCTTGAATATCACGGTTTAATCCTCCCCAAAATCTATCCATAAAATCATCTTCACTTTCTTCTAAAGAGGAATGCAACAAGGTAGTTTGTAAATCATCATAATATTTTGTTACAGTTTCACTACCTTGTTTTAAGTGTTGCAACTTCTTAATCATGTCACGAGTATAATAAGCAGGGACGAAAGTATGTCGCATGGCAAGTTTCAAATCATCCCAAGTAGTAGGTATATAATCAGGGTGCAACCGACAATATTCACTCCACCAAACCAAAGCATAACCAGTGAAAGAACCAACCGCAACCTTAACCTTTTTATGTTCATTGAAATTATGGGAAGCAAATATATTTTTTATGTCGAACTCCCATTCAATATATAAAGCAGGTTTAAAACGGCCATTAAATGGTGGTATAGATACATTAACCTGATCATGTGCATTTGGATGTTTGTGTACCTCTCGTGACGGTTGTGGTATTTGCAAAGGTGGTGGCACATCTCCCGCGATCGACAAAGCCCATGAATTGACTCTGGATCCTGTCATGATTAGTAGAACAAGAAACAAAACCCAAAAATGATAGAGGCAAAGGTGTCCCGTCTTTCGATGAGATGATGGATATCGCTTTGGTGGAAGTCGACTTTGACGATCCGACTACGAACGTGCGAGGACGTCGCGCCTTAGCAATCGCTAAACCAACTCCGAGAGGTTATTGACCACGCCGGAGCACGATCAACCTGACCACGAGGGTCTGTTTCCTGCGAGCAAACGAAGAACAAGCAAGAAACTGAGATTGCAATCTGGATATTGCGAATATAAGATGAAAGCTTTATTGATCAAGGTGGGGTTCTGTGACGCCTTTGTCTGGTCGTTGAACACAAACGAAGTACGCGAAGTTGCAGCTATGGCGAACTTTTAATCTAAACAAAACCCCAGGAAAAGCTACTAGATGGATCTACTTATATAGGAGCAAGGGGTGGCGGCCAAGGAGGTGGGAGGACGTCCCAAGGCAGCCTAAAACTAAATCTAGGTCGTACAAGGCCAATGGGCCCAAGTGGAGGTGATGTAACACCTTTGGACTTGTAGTTTGACTCGGATTCTGCTGCAGCATCAGATTGTTTCGTCCACAACTCAACGCTCCGGACGAATTTGAAGGTGATTCCAATTGGGTTGGAAAGTGCACGAAATCTAGTTTCCAACAAAAAAAGAATCGCCCAATTCGGAGTCCGTATGAAAAACTTGTGTGCGTTTTGAGTCAGGTATGTCTGTGCAGTCCGAATCTGAATCCAGAACGTGAGAGACTTGGACTCTATCTTCTCTTGGGCCAAAAGTGACGTGAGAGAACTTTTTGGACAGCAAATAAACATCTCTTTCTTCCTTATCTTCATATGTGGATTGTACAAATGTCCCATACACCTACAATTAGACAAAACACAAAAGTGTGTGAAGTATTTTTGTTCTGGATAACACAAATAGATTATTGAATAGTTTGCACTAGAAATCACCTGACAAATATGCATATATGCAATATTTTTGGTCATATCCAAGGTAGTCATGTCCTCATCATCCTCCCCTTCTTGAAAATAAAGCCGTCCTCGGCGTTGCTTAATCTGAAATGTGGCTAACAAAAGAGACAAGGTGTACATGTTGTATATGTATATGTCATCCATTTTTACTTCCCTTGATTTTTGCATATATGACACATGAATAGATGAGTAACTTGCATAGTTCATAAAATCTAAAGCCAAAAAATTAGCACAAGAAGTAGAAGGCATGAAAATATTGCAACTCAGTTTGCACATATAAGTTAAGCTCTTATTCATTTCAAAAGATTGACAATGTTCATCATTAAACCATCCCAACATTGGTGAATAAACCTTACTTGCATCAAATTTACATGCTACAACATGCTTAAATAAGCAAACATGCAATAAGTCATTCAACACAGAATCATCACCAAGATTAGAGGTCATATCAAAATGATTAAACATTGGTTCTTTTGCATCAATAGTTAATTCAATGGGTGCACTCAAAATTGTTGGTATTTCAGTTGTTTGATCACATGGCAAAGTCAAATTATCAACGTAGTCCTCTAAAATAGGTGGTGTGATCAAAGTAGTGGGTAGCTCATCAGATGGTGCATTCAAATTGACAAGGCATTCTTCATTCTCATGTAGAGATGGAAGATCAGTACCTTTGTCATTACCTCTTATGATCAACTCAGATGATGTAGCCACTCTCGGGGGCGATGTGTCACATGGTGGAGGTGATGTAGTCCTGACAACAACAGATGTGGTTGTCATAGTATGCTTAGTAGTTGAAGGAACAATCATATCAACTCTTGGAATGTGCACCGTGCGCTTGTTCTCCTCGTGGCCAACACGTCGTTTTATTTCCTGTTCAGCTTTGCAAGCAAGATGAAACAAATGGTCCATAGGATAACACTCTTCATGAATTAGTATCTCTTGAATATCACGGTTTAATCCTCCCCAAAATCTATCCATAAAATCATCTTCACTTTCTTCTAAAGAGGAATGCAACAAGGTAGTTTGTAAATCATCATAATATTTTGTTACAGTTTCACTACCTTGTTTTAAGTGTTGCAACTTCTTAATCATGTCACGAGTATAATAAGCAGGGACGAAAGTATGTCGCATGGCAAATTTCAAATCATCCCAAGTAGTAGGTATATAATCAGGGTGTAACCGACAATATTCACTCCACCAAACCAAAGCATAACCAGTGAAAGAACCAACCGCAACCTTAACCTTTTTATGTTCATCGAATTTATGGGAAGCAAATATATTTTTTGTGTCGAATTCCCATTCAATATATAAAGCAGGTTTAAAACGGCCATTAAATGGTGGTATAGATACATTAACCTGATCATGTGCATTTGGATGTTTGTGCACCTCTCGTGACGGTTGTGGTATTTGCAAAGGTGGTGGCACATCTCCCGCGATCGACAAAGCCCATGAATTGACTCTGGATCCTGTCATGATTAGTAGAACAAGAAACAAAACCCAAAAATAATGTTCCTATAACTACTAGGATGTGGTGGTAAAACGCTCACAGTAAAGCAAATATCAATGTCTTACAAGTTCTTACCATGCAGCAGGCGGTGATCGGCAACCAGCGGTATCAAGTAACTCCGAATATTGAGTAAACCGATTGCCAGGGGAGCGTACGTATACACGGTGTAGAAATATGTGGAGCTGGGTTGGCTATATATGGTAGTAAAAGATTAGCAATAATCAATTCAAAGATGCAATGTTGAATAAACGCTCAATGACGGTACTGTGCTGGTCCTAGGCTAGACCGGACTAGAGACGCGAGCCTAGAACACTAATAAGGTCACGGCGTAGCACAACTAGCATCAATGAAGGATACTAAGTAGCTCTTGACAGCAAGATATAAGTGAAGATCACAACGACAGTGAAGATAATGATGAAAAACAACTGCCAAGCAGGATATACAACAACTCTCTCTCTAACTTTCCTCTTGAAAAGTTTGAGACAATTTTCTGATAAATTCTTTCAAAGAATGCTACTAACTCAAGCTTTCCAATGCAAAAAGAATCACTCAATTTCGAGTTGATATGAGGAGTCAAAGAATTCCAAAACTGGCCTGAAAAATTGGAACAAGCTGTGTTCATGAACTTCGGAGGGCAAAAAGACCTATTTAGAAGCCGATTTTGAGGTGTCAAATATTGAACTAGCTTCTGCAACTATTTAGATGCGGCTCGTCGGTATCTTCAATTTGAGTACTCACGGAGCCAAAACGGACTTCGTATGAGGAAGATACACCTGTTTTACTGAACAGTGCGCAAAACAAATTTCAATCCGAATTCAGGTACGAGATTGATTCTAGATAGATCCAATTTTTTTTTCTTCTCTCTTTTTTTTCTCACGCTTTTTTTTATCTTTTTCTTCTCCTTTTTTTCTCTGACTTTTTTTTCTCTCGTTTTTTTTCTCATCATGTGGTCAGGTTGATCGTGCTCCGGCGTGGTCAATAACCTCTCGGAGTTGGTTTAGCGATTGCTAAGGCGCGACGTCCTCGCACGTTCGTAGTCGGATCGTCAAAGTCGACTTCCACCAAAGCGATATCCATCATCTCATCGAAAGACGGGACACCCCGCCTCTATCAAGTGGTATCCGATTTCCAGGTTGCTCGGTGAGATTTTATAGTTTTTCGTAGTTTAGATCGAGTCTGTTCTTCATACCTACAGTCCACGAAAAAGCCACAAAAAAAATTAGGGTTAGTTCATCATATCCGAACCAATCTGAGCCTTTGCATAATCTTTTTAGGGTTTTGCTTTGTTGAATTTGCGGTTGCATCGTCGTGTCTAGTTGCTGGTCTTAGAGTCTAGTCTTTTAGAGTTTCGAGTTCTGGTCATAAGTTGTCACGCCGCCGCCGCACCATCATCATCGCTCCTGCCATCTACCACCACCGCTTATCCGCCACCGCTCCGAATCCGTATCCATATACCACCACCAATCGGTGTCCATATACCACCACCGATCCATATCCATATACTACCACCGCTACCACCACCGCTGCCATATACCACCACCATATATCCACCACCAATCTGAGTTCCTTGCATATTAGGTTTGTTTTCGAGATCCATCTAGATTCCGATTCGTGTTTCCTTGCCGGAGTAGGTTTCGGAAAAAAAAAGAGTCGGGTAGCCACGCTCCGTTTAGGCCCAAAATTTTTCGAAAACGCATTTTTCGAAAAAATTTCTGGCTATCCTATTTTTAGGTGTTTCTGAGTGTTTTGAGACAGGTGCCATTATAGGAAGTTTTTTTTGACCCGTTTCCAGTTTTTGGGTCCGGGCAGTCGAAAAAAAAAAAAATTGGTCGAAAAAATTTCGTGCCCATCCTGTCCGTTTGAGCTAGGAAGAGTTTTGAGACACTCGCCATTATAGTGATTTTTCGCAAAAAAAAGCAGCCGCAAAAGAAAAAAAAAGAGCGCAAAAAAAAAGAGCGATTTTTTTTTCAGAGTGTGCTTTTCCCTTGTTTCCGTGCCGCGCCGTGATTTTGTTGGTGTTCTAGGCTCGCGTCTCTAGCACAGTCTAGCCAAGGACCAGCACAGTACCGTCGTTGAGCGTTTATTCAACTTTGCATCTCTGAATTGATTATTGCTGACCCTTTTTGCTACCATACTATAAGCCTTCCCAGCTCCACATACATCTACGTCGTGTGTTTGACTCTCCCTGGTAATCGCTCTATCCAAGCTTTGGGAGTTTTTTGACTACAACGGTTGCCGATCACCGCCTGCTGCTGGGTAAGAACTGGTAAGAATTTGAGATTTGCTTGACGGATTTGTGATACACCACCACCACTTCTTAGTAGTCTGTAGGATCATATTCTTGTGTGTTTCTATTGCTGCTAACCATGCCAGGATCACAAGCCGACGAGATTGACTGGGAGAACTTATCGAACAAGGAGCTTCATGATAAGTTTCAGCAAATGATGACTGAACAGGTACAAGATGTGCTGAACAATTTTGAAGAGGCCATGGAGAAGATCACTGGCCTTGAGAAGACGTTCGAAACAAAGCTCGATAACAGATTTAATGAACTGCTTGCGCGTCTTCCACCACCGGCTGCACCTGTCGCACCTCTGCAACAACAACAACTACGCCCCCTTCCGAATCAGTATGGACGAGCACAGCGTGTTCCTATTGTGCCAGGACAAAATTCTGGTGCCGCTGTTACTGCTGTTGGTGCTTCTTTGGCTCCTGCTACTGCTCCTGCTGGTACCCAGGAGGATGATGAGTATGCAGGCGATTATGAGGATGAGGTTGATCAAAATCAGATCTACGAGCAGCCACCAGCACCACCACCAGCAGGTCGACCTCAGGTATATATTCGTAATGGTAGGCCTGCACCACCACCTCAGGTACGAGATGATGTCCATATTCCTAAACTGAAATTGAATATTCCACCATTTGAGGGTAGATATGTTCCTGATATATATCTTACTTGGGAGTTAGAAACTGAACAACGATTTACATGTTTACAATATCCCGAGGAGAGACGGGTTGCTGCTGCTGTTTGTGCTTTCACTAGTTTTGCATGTGTATGGTGGTCTGAACATTGTAGATTATATCCTATTCCCGCTACTTGGGCTGCTTTGAAAACTGCTATGCGTACTCGTTGGGTTCCACCATATTATCAACGTGAATTGCTTCAAAAATTGCAGCGTTTAAGACAAGGAAAAAATTCTGTAGAAGAATATTATCAGGAATTACAAACTGGCATGATTCGATGTGGTATTGTTGAGGAGAATGAAGCTATGCTTGCACGTTTTCTGGGTGGATTAAATAGAGAGATTCAGACCATTCTAGACTATAAGGAGTATACTAATATCACTCGTTTATTCCATCTTGCTTGTAAAGCTGAACGTGAAGTGCAGGATCGACAAGCATTGGCGCGAACTAACTTTTCTGCAGGCCGACCTTCATCATGGACACCGCGTGCATCTTCTACTTCAACTGCACCAGCACCTCAATTAGGTGCCTCCTCCAGTCGTAATACAAGAAAACAGGCACAACCACCATTATCTGCCAAGAGCGCACCTGCTGGGCCTGCACGGAGTTCTTCTTCTTCCATGGCATCAACTGGGCACACAAGTGATATTATTTGTCGTCGTTGTAAGGGAGGAGGTCATTATGCGAGGGAATGCAAATCTCCGCGTGTGATGATTGCTACCGCGGATGGTGGATATGAGTCCGCTAGTGACTATGATGAGGAGACTTTGGCTCTTATTACACGTGAAGAACATGGTGGAGATGATTCTGATCATGAGACGCAATACATGGCTCCTGAAGACGCTGACAGGTATGAATGTTTAGTTGCTCAACGTGTTTTGAGTGTGCAGGTCACACAAGCTGAGCAAAATCAGAGGCACAATTTGTTCCATACCAAGGGAGTTGTGAAGGAACGTTCTGTGCGCGTCATAATAGACGGAGGGAGCTGCAACAACTTGGCTAGCATGGAGATGGTGGAGAAGCTTTCTCTCACCACAAGACCACATCCACATCCTTACTACATCCAATGGTTCAACAACAGCGGCAAGGTTAAGGTAACACGTACTGTTCGTGTGCATTTTAGTATCTCTACATATGCTGATTATGTTGATTGTGATGTGGTACCTATGCAAGCATGTTCCTTATTACTTGGTAGACCATGGCAATTTGATAAAAACTCTGTACACCATGGTAGAAAAATCACTATACTCTTGTTCATAAGGATAAAAATATTACTTTGCTTCCTATGACTCCTGATTCCATTTTGAAAGATGATATTAATAGAGCTAATAAAGCACAACAGGAGAAGAATAAGAGTGAAAATCAGATTGTGGCAAAAGAATTTGAGCAACAAATGAAGCCTAATAATAAACCATCTAGTGTTGCTTCTGAAATTAAATTGAAAAGTGCATGTTTATTTGCCACCAAATCTGATATTAATGAGCTAGATTTCAGTAAATCTGTTTGCTATGCTTTTGTGTGCAAAGAGGCATTATTTTCATTCGAGGACGTGCCTTCCTCTTTGCCTCCTGCTGTCACTAACATTTTGCAGGAGTTCGCTGACGTCTTTCCACAAGACGTGCCACCAGGATTACCGCCTATTCGAGGGATTGAGCATCAGATTGACTTAATTCCCGGTGCTTCACTGCCAAACCGTGCACCATACCGTACCAATCCAGAAGAGACGAAGGAGATTATGCGTCAAGTACAAGAGCTTCTCGACAAAGGTTATATACGCGAATCCCTTAGTCCTTGTGCTGTTCCTATTATTCTAGTGCCGAAAAAGGATGGTACATCACGTATGTGTGTTGATTGTAGAGGCATTAATAATATTACTATTCGTTATCGTCATCCTATTCCTAGGCTAGATGATATGCTTGATGAATTGAGTGGCTCTACAATATTCTCCAAAGTTGATTTGCATAGTGGCTACCATCAAATTCGTATGAAATTGGGAGATGAATGGAAAACAGCATTTAAAACTAAGTTTGGATTATATGAGTTGTTAGTCATGCCTTTTGGGTTAACTAATGCACCTAGTACTTTCATGAGATTAATGAACGAAGTTTTACGTGCTTTCATTGGATGATTTGTGGTAGTTTACTTTGATGACATATTGATTTATAGCAGATCTTTGGAAGAACATTTGGAACATTTACGTGCTGTTTTTATTGCTTTACGTGATGCACGTTTGTTTGGTAACCTTGGGAAGTGCACCTTTTGCACCGACCGAGTATCTTTTCTTGGCTATGTTGTTACTCCACAGGGAATTGAAGTTGATAAAGCCAAGATTGAAGCTATTAAGAGTTGGCCGCAGCCCAAAACGGTCACACACGTGAGGAGTTTTCTTGGCCTCGTTGGATTCTATAGGCGTTTTGTGAGAGATTTCAGCACCATTGCTGCACCTCTCAATGAGCTTACAAGGAAAGATGTGCCTTTTCTTTGGGGTACCGCACAGGAAGAAGCCTTCTCGGTATTGAAAGATAAGTTGACACATGCTCCTTTACTCCAACTTCCTGATTTTAATAAGACTTTTGAGCTTGAATGTGATGCTAGTGGAATTGGATTAGGAGGTGTGTTATTACAAGATGGCAAACCTGTTGCATACTTTTCTGAAAAATTGAGTGGGCCTAGTCTGAATTATTCTACTTATGATAAAGAATTATATGCTCTTGTTCGGACTTTAGAAACATGGCAACATTATTTATGGCCCAAAGAATTTGTTATACACTCTGATCATGAATCTTTGAAACATATTAAAAGTCAAGCTAAACTGAATCGTAGACATGCTAAATGGGTTGAATTCATTGAGACTTTCCCTTATGTCATTAAACACAAGAAGGGAAAAGAAAATGTTATTGCTGATGCATTGTCTCGTCGCTATACTATGCTTTCACAACTTGACTTCAAAATATTTGGTTTGGAGACCATCAAAGATCAATATGTGCATGATGCTGATTTTAAAGATGTAATGCAGAATTGCAAAGAAGGAAGAATGTGGAACAAGTTTGTCGTTAACGATGGATTTGTGTTTCGTGCTAACAAGCTATGCATTCCAGCTAGCTCCGTTCGTCTTTTATTGTTGCAGGAGGCGCATGGAGGAGGATTAATGGGACACTTTGGCGTGAAGAAGACGGAGGACGTACTTGCTACACATTTCTTTTGGCCAAAGATGAGACGGGATGTTGAGCGTTTTATTGCTCGCTGCACTACATGTCAAAAAGCTAAGTCACGACTCAATCCTCATGGTTTATATATGCCTTTGCCTGTACCTAGTGTTCCTTGGGAGGATATATCTATGGACTTTGTTTTAGGTTTACCTCGAACAAAGAAGGGGAGGGATAGCATATTTGTTGTCGTGGATAGATTCTCGAAAATGGCACACTTTATACCATGTCATAAAAGCGATGATGTTGTTAATGTTGCTGATTTGTTCTTTCGTGAAATTATTCGCTTGCATGGTGTGCCAAATACTATTGTTTCAGATCGTGATACTAAATTTCTTAGCCACTTTTGGAGATGTTTATGGGCTAAATTGGGGACTAAACTGCTTTTTAGTACTACTTGTCACCCCCAAACTGATGGACAAACTGAAGTAGTCAATAGAACGTTGTCTACTATGCTTAGGGCTGTTTTGAAGAATAATAAGAAAATGTGGGAGGAATGCTTGCCTCATATTGAATTTGCTTATAATCGTTCATTGCATTCTACTACTAAGATGTGCCCTTTTGAAGTTGTGTATGGTTTCCTACCTCGTGCACCTATTGATTTGTTGCCTCTTCCATCTTCGGAGAAGGTTAATTTTGATGCTAAACAACGTGCTGAATTGATTTTAAAATGCATGAGTTAACTAAGGAAAACATTGAGCGCATGAATGCTAAATATAAACTTGCTGGAGATAAGGGTAGAAAACATGTTGTGTTTGCACCTGGAGATCTTGTTTGGTTACATTTGCGTAAGGATAGATTTCCTGATTTGCGCAAATCAAAGTTAATGCCACGTGCTGATGGTCCCTTTAAGGTGTTAGAGAAAATAAATGATAATGCATATAAACTTGAGCTGCCTGCAGATTTTGGGGTTAGTCTGGCTCTGATACCACTTGATAGAGGCAAAGGTGTCCCGTCTTTTGATGAGATGGTGGATTTCGCTTTGGTGGAAGTCGACTTTGTCGATCCGACTACGAACGTGCGAGGACGTCGCGCCTTAGCAATCGCTAAACCAACTCCGAGAGGTTATTGACCACGCCGGAGCACGATCAACCTGACCACGAAGGTCTGTTTCCTGCGAGCAAACGAAGAACAAGCAAGAAACTAAGATTGCAATCTGGATATTGCGAATATAAGATGAAAGCTTTATTGATCAAGGTGGGGTTCTGTGACGCCTTTGTCTGGTCGTTGAACACAAACGAAGTACGCGAAGTTGCAGCTATGGCGAACTTTTAATCTAAACAAAACCCAAAATCTAAACGATGCCCTAAGGGCTGTATATATGGAGGAAGAGGGGGGGAATTTCGTGGCCCTTGGTGGAGGGGTCCGAAATCAACCCTATCTCTTGTTTCCCCACACATACGGACTCTAAAAATAGCCTATACTTATGTATTTCGAAATTACATGGGCCTGGCCCAATAATAAGGTGACGCAGCACCTAAAATAGCCTCGGAACGAAATTTATGAAGTGGCATCTTGTATATTTCGTCCAAGGCTTCATGCACCCATTATGGTGGCTTCAAAGTCCTGAAATCATCACTTGTAACTCTGTTCTTGTTCCCCTTGCGCATGCCATCATCTCCATGCTTGTTCTTGCTCCAATGTTCATCCTTCTCCAAGCTAGGCCCTTCATTTGTAAGCAAAACAAATGTATCCAATTTAGGCAGCATCATATTCTCATGAACATTAGAATCATTACCAAGAAACGAAAGTACCTGGTAATTTAGTTAGCGTGCGCGAGCTCTAGTAATTGGTCCAGTATGTATAGCAGCAGGGCCTGTGGGTGTAACAATGGTATTGATGTCCTCATCATCCTCCCCTTCTTGAAATGAAGTCGTCCTCGACGGAAACTCATCTTCCTCACCCAAATAAGGCTTCAAATCTGCAATGTTAAAAGTGGGACTAACCCCAAAATCTGCAGGCAGCTCAAGTTTATATGCATTATCATTTATTTTCTCTAACACCTTAAAGGGACCATCAGCCCGTGGCATGAGCTTTGATTTGCGCAAATCAGGAAATCTATCCTTACGCAAATATAACCAAACAAGATCTCCAGGTGCAAACACAACATGTTTTCTACCCTTATCTCTAGCAAGTTTATATTTGGCATTCATACGCGCAATGTTTTCCTTAGTTAACTCATGCATTTTTAAAATCAATTCAGCACGTTGTTTAGCATCAAAATTAACCTTCTCCGAAGATGGAAGAGGCAACAAATCAATAGGTGCACGAGGTAGGAAACCATACACAACTTCAAAAGGGCACATCTTAGTAGTAGAATGCAATGAACGATTATAAGCAAATTCAATATGAGGCAAGCATTCCTCCCACATTTTCTTATTACTCTTCAAAACAGCCCTAAGCATAGTAGACAATGTTCTATTGACTACTTCAGTTTGGCCATCAGTTTGGGGGTGACAAGTAGTACTAAAAAGCAGTTTAGTCCCCAACTTAGCCCATAAACATCTCCAAAAGTGGCTAAGAAATTTAGTATCACGATCTGAAACAATAGTATTTGGCACACCATGCAAGCGAATAATTTCACGAAAGAACAAATCAGCAACATTAACAGCATCATCGCTTTTATGACATGGTATAAAGTGTGCCATTTTCGAGAATCTATCCACGGCAACAAATATGCTATCCCTCCCCTTCTTTGTTCGAGGTAAACCTAAAATAAAGTCCATAGATATATCCTCCCAAGGAACACTAGGTACAGGCAAAGGCATATATAAACCATGAGGATTGAGTCGTGACTTAGCTTTTTGACATGTAGTGCAGCGAGCAATAAAACGCTCAACATCCCGTCTCATCTTTGGCCAAAAGAAATGTGTAGCAAGTACGTCCTCCGTCTTCTTCACGCCAAAGTGTCCCATTAATCCTCCTCCATGCGCCTCCTGCAACAACAAAAGACGAACGGAGCTAGCTGGAATGCATAGCTTGTTAGCACGAAACACAAATCCATCGTTAACAACAAACTTGTTCCACATTCTTCCTTCTTTACAATTCTGCATTACATCTTTAAAATCAGCATCATGCACATATTGATCTTTGATGGTCTCCAAACCAAATATTTTGAAGTCAAGTTATGAAAGCATAGTATAGCGACGAGACAATGCATCAGCAATAACATTTTCTTTTCCCTTCTTGTGTTTAATGACATAAGGGAAAGTCTCAATGAATTCAACCCATTTAGCATGTCTACGATTCAGTTTAGCTTGACTTTTAATATGTTTCAAAGATTCATGATCAGAATGTATAACAAATTCTTTGGGCCATAAATAATGTTGCCATGTTTCTAAAGTCCGAACAACAGCATATAATTCTTTATCATAAGTAGAATAATTCAGACTAGGCCCACTCAATTTTTCAGAAAAGTATGCAACAGGTTTGCCATCTTGTAATAACACACCGCCTAATCCAATTCCACTAGCATCACATTCAAGCTCAAAAGTCTTATTAAAATCAGGAAGTTGGAGTAAAGGAGCATGTGTCAACTTATCTTTCAATACCGTGAAGGCTTCTTCCTGTGCGGTACCCCAAAGAAAAGGCACATCTTTCTTTGTAAGCTCATTGAGAGGTGCAGCAATGGTGCTGAAATCTCTCACAAAACGCCTATAGAATCCAGCGAGGCCAAGAAAACTCCTCACGTGTGTGACCGTTTTGGGCTGCGGCCAACTCTCAATAGCTTCAATCTTGGCTTTATCAACTTCAATTCCCTGTGGAGTAACAACATAGCCAAGAAAAGATACTCGGTCGGTGCAAAAGGTGCACTTCCCAAGGTTACCAAACAAAGGTGCATCACGTAGAGCAATAAAAACAGCACGTAAATGTTCCAAATGTTCTTCCAAAGATCTGCTATAAATCAATATGTCATCAAAGTAAACTACCACAAATCGTCCAATGAAAGCACGTAAAACTTTGTTCATTAATCTCATGAAAGTACTAGGTGCATTAGTTAACTCAAAAGGCATGACTAACCACTCATATAATCTGATAGAGGCGAGGGTGTCCCGATCTTTCGATGAGATGATAACTATCGATTTGGTGAAGATGACTTTGACGATCCGACTACAAACGTGCACGACGTTGCGCCTTAGCAATCGCTAAACCAACTCCGAGAGGTTATTGACCACGCTGGAGCACAATCAACCTGACCACGAAGGTCTATTCCTGCAAGCAATCGAAGAACAAGCAAGAATATGATAAAAGCAATCTGAATATTGCGAGTATATATGAAGTATTGATAAAGGTGGGGATCCGTAAGCGGTCTTGGTCTGGTCGTTGGACACAAACGAAGTACACGAAGTTGCAATGGCTAACTTTTAACTAAACAAATCCCCAGGAAAAGCTACTAGATGGATCTACTTATATAGGAGCAAGGGGTGGAGGCCAAGGAGGTGGGAGGACGTCCCAAGGCAGCCTAAAACTAAATCTAGGTCGTACAAGGCCAATGGGCCCAAGTGGAGGTGATGTAACACCTTTGGACTTGTAGTTTGACTCGGATTCTGCTGCAGCATCAGATTGTTTCGTCCACAACTCAACGCTCCGGACGAATTTGAAGGTGATTCCAATTGGGTTGGAAAGTGCACGAAATCTAGTTTCCAACAAAAAAAAATCACCCAATTCGGAGTCCGTATGAAAAACTTGTGTGCATTTTGAGTCAGGTATGTCTGTGCAGTCCGAATCTGAATCCAGAACGTGAGAGACTTGGACTCTATCTTCTCTTGGGCCAAAAGTGACGTGAGAGAACTTTTTGGACAGCAAATAAACATCTCTTTCTTCCTTATCTTCATATGTGGATTGTACAAATGTCCCATACACCTGCAATTAGACAAAACACAAAAGTGTGTGAAGTATTTTTGTTCTGGATAACATAAATAGATTATTGAATAGTGTGCACTAGAAATCACCTGACAAATATGCATATATGCAATATTTTTGGTCATATCCAAGGTAGTCATGTCCTCATCATCCTCCCCTTCTTGAAAATAAAGCCGTCCTCGGCGTTGCTTAATCTGAAATGTGGCTAACAAAAGAGACAAGGTGTACATGTTGTATATGTATATGTCATCCATTTTTACTTCCCTTGATTTTTGCATATATGACACATGAATAGATGAGTAACTTGCATAGTTCATAAAATCTAAAGCCAAAAAATTAACACAAGAAGTAGAAGGCATGAAAATATTGCAACTCAGTTTGCACATATAAGTGAAGCTCTTATTCATTTCAAAAGATTGACAATGTTCATCATTAAACCATCCCAACATTGGTGAATAAACCTTACTTGCATCAAATTTACATGCTACAACATTCTTAAATAAGCAAACATGCAATAAGTCATTCAACACAGAATCATCACCAAGATTAGAGGTCATATCAAAATGATTAAACATTGGTTCTTTTGCATCAATAGTTAATTCAATGGGTGCACTCAAAATTGTTGGTATTTCAGTTGTTTGATCACATGGCAAAGTCAAATTATCAATGTAGTCCTCTAAAATATGTGGTGTGATCAAAGTAGTGGGTAGCTCATCAGATGGTGCATTCAAATTGACAAGGCATTCATCATTCTCATGTAGAGATGGAAGATCAGTACCTTTGTCATTACCTCTTATGATCAACTCAGATGATGTAGCCACTCTCGGGGGCGATGTGTCACATGGTGGAGGTGATGTAGTCCTGACAACAACGGATGTGGTTGTCATAGTATGCCTAGTAGTTGAAGGAACAATCATATCAACTCTTGGAATGTGCACCGTGCGCTTGTTCTCCTCGTGGCCAACACGTCGTTTTATTTCCTGTTCAGCTTTGCAAGCAAGATGAAACAAATGGTCCATAGGATAACACTCTTCATGAATTAGTATCTCTTGAATATCACGGTTTAATCCTCCCCAAAATCTATCCATAAAATCATCTTCACTTTCTTCTAAAGAGGAATGCAACAAGGTAGTTTGTAAATCATCATAATATTTTGTTACAGTTTCACTACCTTGTTTTAAGTTTTGCAACTTCTTAATCATGTCACGAGTATAATAAGTAGGGACAAAAGTATGTCGCATGGCAAGTTTCAAATCATCCCAAGTAGTAGGTATATAATCAGGGTGTAACCGACAATATTCACTCCACCAAACCAAAGCATAACCAGTGAAAGAACCAACCGCAACCTTAACCTTTTTATGTTCATCGAAATTATGGGAAGCAAATATATTTTTTATGTCGAACTCCCATTCAATATATAAAGGAGGTTTAAAACGTCCATTAAATGGTGGTATAGATACATTAACCTGATCATGTGCATTTGGATGTTTGTGCACCTCTCGTGACGGTTGTGGTATTTGCAAAGGTGGTGGCACGTCTCCCGCGATCGACGAAGCCCATGAATTGACTCTGGATCCTGTCATGGTTAGTAGAACAAGAAACAAAACCCAAAAATAATGTTCCTATAACTACTAGGATGTGGTGGTAAAACGCTCACAGTAAAGCAAATATCAATGTCTTACACGTTCTTACCATGCAGCAGGCGGTGACCGGCAACCAGCGGTGTCAAGTAACTCCGAATATTGAGTAAAGCGATTGCCAGGAGAGCGTACGTATACACGGTGTAGAAATATGTGGAGCTGGGTTGGCTATATATGGTAGCAAAAGATTAGCAATAATCAATTCAAAGATGCAATGTTGAATAAACGCTCAACGACGGTACTGTGCTGGTCCTAGGCTAGACCGAACTAGAGACGCGAGCCTAGAACACTAATGAGGTCACGTCGTAGCACAACCAGCATCAATGAAGGATATAAAGTAGCTCTGGACAGCAAGATATAAGTGAAGATCACAACGACAGTAAAGATAATGATGTGAAACAATAGCCAAGCTGTTTTACTGAACAGTGCACAAAACAGATTCCAATCCGAATTCAGGTACGAGATTGATTCTAGATAGATCCAATTTTTTTTTCTTCTCTCTTTTTTTTCTCACGCTTTTTTTTTCTTTTTCTTCTCCCTCTTTTTCTTTTTTTTTCTTTCCTTTTTTCTCTCTTTTTTTTCTTTATCTTTTTTTTCTCCCTCTTTCCAAGACAAACTAGATAAGATGCAGATTCGATCAGGCGAAGATGTGAGTGACCTCAACTATGATTATGACAATAAACAGTGCGTAGCACGTGGTGGAAATTGGTGGATTGGATGGTGGACAGCGGATGGGATAATGATGCAACGGCTGCGTGACTAATGTGAACAGAACTCGAAACTCTAAAGGAACTAGACACTAAGACCAGCAACTGACACGATGATGCAACCGATAATTCAACTATGCAAGCAATGAATAGAAAATTGCAAAGGCTCAGACTGGCTTGGATAAAGGATGAACAGATCTAACTTTTTTTTGTGTGGCTTTTTCTTGGACAATAGGTAAGAAAATAAATCTAATCAACGAAAACTGGAAATTCTCACCGAGCAACCTGAAAACTGATACCACTTGATAGAGGCGAGGGTGTCCCGATCTTTCGATGAGATGATAACTATCGATTTGGTGAAGATGACTTTGACGATCCGACTACAAACGTGCACGACGTTGCGCCTTAGCAATCGCTAAACCAACTCCGAGAGGTTATTGACCACGCTGGAGCACAATCAACCTGACCACGAAGGTCTATTCCTGCAAGCAATCGAAGAACAAGCAAGAATATGATAAAAGCAATCTGAATATTGCGAGTATATATGAAGTATTGATAAAGGTGGGGATCCGTAAGCGGTCTTGGTCTGGTCGTTGGACACAAACGAAGTACACGAAGTTGCAATGGCTAACTTTTAACTAAACAAATCCCAAGGAAAAGCTACTAGATGGATCTACTTATATAGGAGCAAGGGGTGGCGGCCAAGGAGGTGGGAGGACGTCCCAAGGCAGCCTAAAACTAAATCTAGGTCGTACAAGGCCAATGGGCCCAAGTGGAGGTGATGTAACACCTTTGGACTTGTAGTTTGACTCGGATTCTGCTGCAGCATCAAATTGTTTCGTCCACAACTCGACGCTCCGGACGAATTTCAAGGTGATTCCACTTGGGTTGGAAAGTGCACGAAATCTAGTTTCCAACAAAAAAAGAATCACCCAATTCGGAGTCCGTATGAAAAACTTGTGTGCGTTTTGAGTCAGGTATGTCTGTGCAGTCCGAATCTGAATCCAGAACGTGAGAGACTTGGACTCTATCTTCTCTTGGGCCAAACGTGACGTGAGAGAACTTTTTGGACAGCAAATAAACATCTCTTTCTTCCTTATCTTCATATGTGGATTGTACAAATGTCCCATACACCTGCAATTAGACAAAACACAAAAGTGTGTGAAGTATTTTTGTTCTGGATAACACAAATAGATTATTGAATAGTTTGCACTAGAAATCACCTGACAAATATGCATATATGCAATATTTTTGGTCATATCCAAGGTAGTCATGTCCTCATCAGAAGTGCACCTTTTGCACCGACCGAGTATCTTTTCTTGGCTATGTTGTTACTCCACAGGGAATTGAAGTTGATAAAGCCAAGATTGAAGCTATTGAGAGTTGGCCGCAACCCAAAACGGTCACACAAGTGAGGAGTTTTCTTGGCCTCGCTGAATTCTATAGGCGTTTTGTGAGAGATTTCAGCACCATTGCTGCACCTCTCAATGAGCTTACAAAGAAAGATGTGCCTTTTCTTTGGGGTACCGCACAGGAAGAAGCATTCTCGGTATTGAAAGATAAGTTGTGATAGAGGCAAAGGTGACCCGTCTTTCGATGAGATGGTGGATTTTGCTTTGGTGGAAGTCGACTTTGACGATCCGACTACGAATGTGCGAGGACGTCGCGCCTTAGCAATCGCTAAACCAACTCCGAGAGGTTATTGACCACGCCGGAGCACGATCAACCTGACCACGAGGGTCTGTTTCCAGCGAGTAAACGAAGAACAAGCAAGAAACTAAGATTGCAATCTGGATATTGCGAATATAAGATGAAAGCTTTATTGATCAAGGTGGGGTTCTGTGACGCCTTTGTATGGTCGTTGAACACAAACGAAGTACGCGAAGTTGCAGCTATGGCGAACTTTTAATCTAAACAAAACCCAAAGTCTAAACGATGCCCTAAGGGTTGTATATATGGAGGAAGAGGGGGGAATTTCGTGGCCCATGGTGGAGGGGTCCGAAATCAACCCTATCTCTTGTTTCCCCACACATACGGACTCTAAAAATAGCCTGTGCTTATGTATTTCGAAATTACATGGGCCTGGCCCAATAATAAGGTGACGCAGCACCTAAAATAGCCTCGGGACGAAATTTATGAAGTGGCATCTTGTATATTTCGTCCAAGGCTTCATGCACCCATTATGGTGGCTTCAAAGTCCTGAAATCATCACTTGTAACTCCGTTCTTGTTCCCCTTGCGCATGCAATCATCTCCATGCTTGTTCTTGCTCCAATGTTCATCCTTCTCCAAGCTAGGCCCTTCACTTGTAAGCAAAACAAATGTATCCAATTTAGGCAGCATCATATTCTCATGAACATTAGAATCATTACCAAGAAACGAAAGTACCTGGTAATTTAGTTGGCGTGCACAAGCTCTAGTAATTGGTCCAGTATGTATAGCAGCAGGGGCTGTGGGTGTAACAATTGTATTGATGTCCTCATCAAGTTGACACATGCTCCTTTACTCCAACTTCCTGATTTTAATAAGACTTTTGAGCTTGAATGTGATGCTAGTGGAATTGGATTAGGCGGTGTGTTATTACAAGATGGCAAACCTGTTGCATACTTTTCTGAAAAATTGAGTGGGCCTAGTCTGAATTATTCTACTTATGATAAAGAATTATATGCTCTTGTTCGAACTTTAGAAACATGGCAACATTATTTATGGCCCAAAGAATTTGTTATACATTCTGATCATGAATCTTTGAAACATATTAAAAGTCAAGCTAAACTGAATCGTAGACATGCTAAATGGGTTGAATTCATTGAGACTTTTCCTTATATCATTAAACACAAGAAGGGAAAAGAAAATGTTATTGCTGATGCATTGTCTCGCCGCTATACTATGCTTTCACAACTTGACTTCAAAATATTTGGTTTGGAGACCATCAAAGATCAATATGTGCATGATGCTGATTTTAAAGATGTAATGCAGAATTGTAAAGAAGGAAGAATGTGGAACAAGTTCGTCGTTAACGATGGATTTGTGTTTCGTGCTAACAAGCTATGCATTCCAGCTAGCTCCGTTCGTCTTTTGTTGTTGCAGGAGGCGCATGGAGGAGGATTAATGGGACACTTTGGCGTGAAGAAGACGGAGGACGTACTTGCTACACATTTCTTTTGGCCAAAGATGAGACGGGATGTTGAGCGTTTTATTGCTCGATGCACTACATGTCAAAAAGCTAAGTCACGACTCAATCCTCATGGTTTATATATGCCTTTGCCTGTACCTAGTGTTCCTTGGGAGGATATATCTATGGACTTTGTTTTAGGTTTACCTCGAACAAAGAAGGGGAGGGATAGCATATTTGTTGTCGTGGATAGATTCTCGAAAATGGCACACTTTATACCTCGTGCACCTATTGATTTGTTGCCTCTTCCATCTTCGGAGAAGGTTAATTTTGATGCTAAACAACGTGCTGAATTGATTTTAAAAATGCATGAGTTAACTAAGGAAAACATTGCGCGTATGAATGCCAAATATAAACTTGCTGGAGATAAGGGTAGAAAACATGTTGTGTTTGCACCTGGAGATCTTGTTTGGTTATATTTGCGTAAGGATAGATTTCCTGATTTGCGCAAATCAAAGCTCATGCCACGGGCTGATGGTCCCTTTAAGGTGTTAGAGAAAATAAATGATAATGCATATAAACTTGAGCTGCCTGCAGATTTTGGGGTTAGTCCCACTTTTAACATTGCAGATTTGAAGCCTTATTTGGGTGAGGAAGATGAGTTTCCGTCGAGGACGACTTCATTTCAAGAAGGGGAGGATGATGAGGACATCAATACCATTGTTACACCCACAGGCCCTGCTGCTATACATACTGGACCAATTACTAGAGCTCGCGCACGCTAACTAAATTACCAGGTACTTTCGTTTCTTGGTAATGATTCTAATGTTCATGAGAATATGATGCTGCCTAAATTGGATACATTTGTTTTGCTTACAAATGAAGGGCCTAGCTTGGAGAAGGATGAACATTGGAGCAAGAACAAGCATGGAGATGATGGCATGCGCAAGGGGAACAAGAACGGAGTTACAAGTGATGATTTCAGGACTTTGAAGCCACCATAATGGGTGCATGAAGCCTTGGACGAAATATACAAGATGCCACTTCATAAATTTCGTTCCGAGGCTATTTTAGGTGCTGCGTCACCTTATTATTGGGCCAGGCCCATGTAATTTCGAAATACATAAGTATAGGCTATTTTTAGAGTCCCTATGTGTGGGGAAACAAGAGATAGGGTTGATTTCGGACCCCTCCACCAAGGGCCACGAAATTCCCCCCTCTTCCTCCATATATACAGCCCTTAGGGCATCGTTTAGACTTTGGGTTTTGTTTAGATTAAAAGTTCGCCATAGCTGCAACTTCGCGTACTTCGTTTGTGTTCAACGACCAGACAAAGGCGTCACAGAACCCCACCTTCATCAATAAAGCTTTCATCTTATATTCGCAATATCCAGATTGCAATCTTAGTTTCTTGCTTGTTCTTCATTTGCTCGCAGGAAACAGACCCTCGTGGTCAAGTTGATCGTGCTCCGGCGTGGTCAATAACCTCTCGGAGTTGGTTTAGCGATTGCTAAGGCGCGACGTCCTCGCACGTTCGTAGTCGGATCGTCAAAGTCGACTTCCACCAAAGCGATATCCATCATCTCATCGAAAGACGGGACACCCCGCCTCTATCAAGAAATGTGTAGCAAGTACGTCCTCCGTCTTCTTCACGCCAAAGTGTCCCATTAATCCTCCTCCATGCGCCTCCTGCAACAACAAAAGACGAACGGAGCTAGCTGGAATGCATAGCTTGTTAGCACGAAACACAAATCCATCGTTAACAACAAACTTGTTCCACATTATTCCTTCTTTACAATTCTGCATTACATCTTTAAAATCAGCATCATGCACATATTGATCTTTGATGGTCTCCAAAACAAATATTTTGAAGTCAAGTTGTGAAAGCATAGTATAGCGACGAGACAATGCATCAGCAGTAACATTTTCTTTTCCCTTCTTGTGTTTAATGACATAAGGGAAAGTCTCAATGAATTCAACCCATTTAGCATGTCTACGATTCAGTTTAGCTTGACTTTTAATATGTTTCAAAGATTCATGATCAGAATGTATAACAAATTCTTTGGGCCATAAATAATGTTGCCATGTTTCTAAAGTCCGAACAAGAGCATATAATTCTTTATCATAAGTAGAATAATTCAGACTAGGCCCACTCAATTTTTCAGAAAAGTATGCAACAGGTTTGCCATCTTGTAATAACACACCGCCTAATCCAATTCCACTAGCATCACATTCAAGCTCAAAAGTCTTATTAAAATCAGGAAGTTGGAGTAAAGGAGCATGTGTCAACTTATCTTTCAATACCGTGAAGGCTTCTTCCTGTGCGGTACCCCAAAGAAAAGGCACATCTTTCTTTGTAAGCTCATTGAGAGGTGCAGCAATGGTGCTGAAATCTCTCACAAAACGCCTATAGAATCCAGCGAGGCCAAGAAAACTCCTCACGTGTGTGACCGTTTTGGGCTGCGGCCAACTCTCAATAGCTTCAATCTTGGCTTTATCAACTTCAATTCCCTGTGGAGTAACAACATAGCCAAGAAAAGATACTCGGTCGATGCAAAAGGTGCACTTCCCAAGGTTACCAAACAAAGGTGCATCATGTAGAGCAATAAAAACAGCACGTAAATGTTCCAAATGTTCTTCCAAAGATCTGCTATAAATCAATATGTCATCAAAGTAAACTACCACAAATCGTCCAATGAAAGCACGTAAAACTTCGTTCATTAATCTCATGAAAGTACTAGGTGCATTAGTTAACCCAAAAGGCATGACTAACCACTCATATAATCTGATAGAGGCGAGGGTGTCCCGATCTTTTGATGAGATGATAACTATCGATTTGGTGAAGATGACTTTGACGATCCGACTACAAACGTGCACGATGTTGCGCCTTAGCAATCGCTAAACCAACTCCGAGAGGTTATTGACCACGCTGGAGCACAATCAACCTGACCACGAAGGTCTATTCCTGCAAGCAATCGAAGAACAAGCAAGAATATGATAAAAGCAATCTGAATATTGCGAGTATATATGAAGTATTGATAAAGGTGGGGATCCGTAAGCGGTCTTGGTCTGGTCGTTGGACACAAACGAAGTACACGAAGTTGCAATGGCTAACTTTTAACTAAACAAATCCCCAGGAAAAGCTACTAGATGGATCTACTTATATAGGAGCAAGGGGTGGAGGCCAAGGAGGTGGGAGGACGTCCCAAGGCAGCCTAAAACTAAATCTAGGTCGTACAAGGCCAATGGGCCCAAGTGGAGGTGATGTAACACTTTTGGACTTGTAGTTTGACTCGGATTCTGCTGCAGCATCAGATTGTTTCGTCCACAACTCAACGCTCCGGACGAATTTGAAGGTGATTCCAATTGGGTTGGAAAGTGCACGAAATCTAGTTTCCAACAAAAAAAAATCACCCAATTCGGAGTCCGTATGAAAAACTTGTGTGCATTTTGAGTCAGGTATGTCTGTGCAGTCCGAATCTGAATCCAGAACGTGAGAGACTTGGACTCTATCTTCTCTTGGGCCAAAAGTGACGTGAGAGAACTTTTTGGACAGCAAATAAACATCTCTTTCTTCCTTATCTTCATATGTGGATTGTACAAATGTCCCATACACCTGCAATTAGACAAAACACAAAAGTGTGTGAAGTATTTTTGTTCTGGATAACATAAATAGATTATTGAATAGTTTGCACTAGAAATCACCTGACAAATATGCATATATGCAATATTTTTGGTCATATCCAAGGTAGTCATGTCCTCATCATCCTCCCCTTCTTGAAAATAAAGCCGTCCTCGGCGTTGCTTAATCTGAAATGTGGCTAACAAAGGAGACAAGGTGTACATGTTGTATATGTATATGTCATCCATTTTAATTTCCCTTGATTTTTGCATATATGACACATGAATAGATGAGTAACTTGCATAGTTCATAAAATCTAAAGCCAAAAAAATTAGCACAAGAAGTAGAAGGCATGAAAATATTGCAACTCAGTTTGCACATATAAGTGAAGCTCTTATTCATTTCAAAAGATTGACAATGTTCATCATTAAACCATCCCAACATTGGTGAATAAACCTTACTTGCATCAAATTTACATGCTACAACATGCTTAAATAAGCAAACATGCAATAAGTCATTCAACACAGAATCATCACCAAGATTAGAGGTCATATCAAAATGATTAAACATTGGTTCTTTTGCATCAATAGTTAATTCAATGGGTGCACTCAAAATTGTTGGTATTTCAGTTGTTTGATCACATGGCAAAGTCAAATTATCAACGTAGTCCTCTAAAATAGGTGGTGTGATCAAAGTAGTGGGTAGCTAATCAGATGGTGCATTCAAATTGACAAGGCATTCATCATTCTCATGTAGAGATGGAAGATCAGTACCTTTGTCATTACCTCTTATGATCAACTCAGATGATGTAGCCACTCTCGGGGGCGATGTGTCACATGGTGGAGGTGATGTAGTCCTGACAACAACGGATGTGGTTGTCATAGTATGCCTAGTAGTTGAAGGAACAATCATATCAACTCTTGGAATGTGCACCGTGCGCTTGTTCTCCTCGTGGCCAACACGTCGTTTTATTTCCTGTTCAGCTTTGCAAGCAAGATGAAACAAATGGTCCATAGGATAACACTCTTCATTAATTAGTATCTCTTGAATATCACGGTTTAATCCTCCCCAAAATCTATCCATAAAATCATCTTCACTTTCTTCTAAAGAGGAATGCAACAAGGTAGTTTGTAAATCATCATAATATTTTGTTACAGTTTCACTACCTTGTTTTAAGTGTTGCAACTTCTTAATCATGTCACGAGTATAATAAGCAGGGACGAAAGTATGTCGCATGGTGATGAGGACATCAATACAATTGTTACACCCACAACCCCTGCTGCTATACATACTGGACCAATTACTAGAGCTCGTGCACGCCAACTAAATTACCAGGTACTTTCGTTTCTTGGTAATGATTCTAATGTTCATGAGAATATGATGCTGCCTAAATTGGATACATTTGTTTTGCTTACAAATGAAGGGCCTAGCTTGGAGAAGGATGAACATTGGAGCAAGAACAAGCATGGAGATGATGGCATGCGCAAGGGAAATAAGAACGGAGTTACAAGTGATGATTTCAGGACTTTGAAGCCACCATAATGGGTGCATGAAGCCTTGGACGAAATATACAAGATGCCACTTCATAAATTTCGTCCCGAGGCTATTTTAGGTGCTGCGTCACCTTATTATTGGGCCAGGCCCATGTAATTTCGAAATACATAAGTATAGGCTATTTTTAGAGTCCGTATGTGTGGGGAAACAAGAGATAGGGTTGATTTCGGACCCCTCCACCAAGGGCCACGAAATTCCCCCCTCTTCCTCCATATATACAGCCCTTAGGGCATCGTTTAGACTGAGGGTTTTGTTTAGATTAAAAGTTCGCCATAGCTGCAACTTCGCGTACTTCGTTTGTGTTCAACGACCAGACAAAGGCGTCACAGAACCCCACCTTGATCAATAAAGCTTTCATCTTATATTCGCAATATCCAGATTGCAATCTTAGTTTCTTGCTTGTTCTTCGTTTGCTCGCAGGAAACAGACCCTCGTGGTCAGGTTGATCGTGCTCCGGCGTGGTCAATAACCTCTCGGAGTTGGTTTAGCGATTGCTAAGGCGCGACGTCCTCGCACGTTCGTAGTCGGATCGTCAAAGTCGACTTCCACCAAAGCGAAATCCACCATCTCATCGAAAGACGGGACACCTTTGCCTCTATCACTTGGACTCTATCTTCTCTTGGGCCAAAAGTGACGTGAGAGAACTTTTTGGACAGCAAATAAACATCTCTTTGTTCCTTATCTTCATATGTGGATTGTACAAATGTCCCATACACCTGCAATTAGACAAAACACAAAAGTGTGTGAAGTATTTTTGTTCTGGATAACATAAATAGATTATTGAATAGTTTGCACTAGAAATCACCTGACAAATATGCATATATGCAATATTTTTGGTCATATCCAAGGTAGTCATGTCCTCATCATCCTCCCCTTCTTGAAAATAAAGCCGTCCTCGGCGTTGCTTAATCTGAAATGTGGCTAACAAAAGAGACAAGGTGTACATGTTGTATATGTATATGTCATCCATTTTTACTTCCCTTGATTTTTGCATATATGACACATGAATAGATGAGTAACTTGCATAGTTCATAAAATCTAAAGCCAAAAAATTAGCACAAGAAGTAGAAGGCATGAAAATATTGCAACTCAGTTTGCACATACAAGTGAAGCTCTTATTCATTTCAAAAGATTGACAATGTTCATCATTAAACCATCCCAACATTGGTGAATAAACCTTACTTGCATCAAATTTACATGCTACAACATGCTTAAATAGGCAAACATGCAATAAGTCATTCAACACAGAATCATCACCAAGATTAGAGGTCATATCAAAATGATTAAACATTGGTTCTTTTGCATCAATAGTTAATTCAATGGGTGCACTCAAAATTGTTGGTATTTCAGTTGTTTGATCACATGGCAAAGTCAAATTATCAACGTAGTCCTCTAAAATAGGTGGTGTGATCAAAGTAGTGGGTAGCTCATCAGATGGTGCATTCAAATTGACAAGGCATTCATCATTCTCATGAAGAGATGGAAGATCAGTACCTTTGTCATTACCTCTTATGATCAACTCAGATGATGTAGCCACTCTCGGGGGCGATGTGTCACATGGTGGAGGTGATGTAGTCCTGACAACAAAGGATGTGGTTGTCATAGTATGCCTAGTAGTTGAAGGAACAATCATATCAACTCTTGGAATGTGCACCGTGCGCTTGTTCTCCTCGTGGCCAACACGTCGTTTTATTTCCTGTTCAGCTTTGCAAGCAAGATGAAACAAATGGTCCATAGGATAACACTCTTCATGAATTAGTATCTCTTGAATATCACGGTTTAATCCTCCCCAAAATCTATCCATAAAATCATCTTCACTTTCTTCTAAAGAGGAATGCAACAAGGTAGTTTGTAAATCATCATAATATTTTGTTACAGTTTCACTACCTTGTTTTAAGTTTTGCAACTTCTTAATCATGTCACGAGTATAATAAGTAGGGACGAAAGTATGTCGCATGGCAAGTTTCAAATCATCCCAAGTAGTAGGTATATAATCAGGGTGTAACCGACAATATTCACTCCACCAAACCAAAGCATAACCAGTGAAAGAACCAACCGCAACCTTAACCTTTTTATGTTCATCGAAATTATGGGAAGCAAATATATTTTTTATGTCGAACTCCCATTCAATATATAAAGGAGGTTTAAAACGTCCATTAAATGGTGGTATAGATACATTAACCTGATCATGTGCATTTGGATGTTTGTGCACCTCTCGTGACGGTTGTGGTATTTGCAAAGGTGATGGCACGTCTCCCGCGATCGACGAAGCCCATGAATTGACTCTGGATCCTGTCATGGTTAGTAGAACAATAAACAAAACCCAAAAATAATGTTCCTATAACTACTAGGATGTGGTGGTAAAACGCTCACAGTAAAGCAAATATCAATGTCTTGCACGTTCTTACCATGCAGCAGGCGGTGACCGGCAACCAGCGGTGTCAAGTAACTCCGAATATTGAGTAAAGCGATTGCCAGGAGAGCGTACGTATACACGGTGTAGAAATATGTGGAGCTGGGTTGGCTATATATGGTAGCAAAAGATTAGCAATAATCAATTCAAAGATGCAATGTTGAATAAACGCTCAACGACGGTACTGTGCTGGTCCTAGGCTAGACCGAACTAGAGACGCGAGCCTAGAACACTAATGAGGTCACGTCGTAGCACAACCAGCATCAATGAAGGATATAAAGTAGCTCTGGACAGCAAGATATAAGTGAAGATCACAACGGCAGTAAAGATAATGATGTGAAACAATAGCCAAGCTGTTTTACTGAACAGTGCACAAAACAGATTCCAATCCGAATTCAGGTACGAGATTGATTCTAGATAGATCCAATTTTTTTTTCTTCTCTCTTTTTTTTCTCACGCTTTTTTTTTCTTTTTCTTCTCCCTCTTTTTCTTTTTTTTTCTTTCCTTTTTTCTCTCTTTTTTTTCTTTATCTTTCTTTTCTCCCTCTTTCCAAGACAAACTAGATAAGATGCAGATTCGATCAGGCGAAGATGTGAGTGACCTCAACTATGATTATGACAATAAACAGTGCGTAGCACGTGGTGGAAATTGGTGGATTGGATGGTGGACAGCGGATGGGATAATGATGCAACGGCTGCGTGACTAATGTGAACAGAACTCGAAACTCTAAAGGAACTAGACACTAAGACCAGCAACTGACACGACGATGCAACCGATAATTCAACTATGCAAGCAATGAATAGAAAATTGCAAAGGCTCAGACTGGCTTGGATAAAGGATGAACAGATCTAACTTTTTTTTGTGTGGCTTTTTCTTGGACAATAGGTAAGAAAATAAATCTAATCTACGAAAACTGGAAATTCTCACCGAGCAACCTGAAAACTGATACCACTTGATAGAGGCGAGGGTGTCCCGATCTTTCGATGAGATGATAACTATCGATTTGGTGAAGATGACTTTGACGATCCGACTACAAACGTGCACGACGTTGCGCCTTAGCAATCGCTAAACCAACTCCGAGAGGTTATTGACCACGCTGGAGCACAATCAACCTGACCACGAAGGTCTATTCCTGCAAGCAATCGAAGAACAAGCAAGAATATGATAAAAGCAATCTGAATATTGCGAGTATATATGAAGTATTGATAAAGGTGGGGATCCGTAAGCGGTCTTGGTCTGGTCGTTGGACACAAACGAAGTACACGAAGTTGCAATGGCTAACTTTTAACTAAACAAATCCCAAGGAAAAGCTACTAGATGGATCTACTTATATAGGAGCAAGGGGTGGAGGCCAAGGAGGTGGGAGGACGTCCCAAGGCAGCCTAAAACTAAATCTAGGTCGTACAAGGCCAATGGGCCCAAGTGGAGGTGATGTAACACCTTTGGACTTGTAGTTTGACTCGGATTCTGCTGCAGCATCAGATTGTTTCGTCCACAACTCAACGCTCCGGACGAATTTGAAGGTGATTCCAATTGGGTTGGAAAGTGCACGAAATCTAGTTTCCAACAAAAAAAAATCACCCAATTCGGAGTCCGTATGAAAAACTTGTGTGCATTATGAGTCAGGTATGTCTGTGCAGTCCGAATCTGAATCCAGAACGTGAGAGACTTGGACTCTATCTTCTCTTGGGCCAAAAGTGACGTGAGAGAACTTTTTGGACAGCAAATAAACATCTCTTTCTTCCTTATCTTCATATGTGGATTGTACAAATGTCCCATACACCTGCAATTAGACAAAACACAAAAGTGTGTGAAGTATTTTTGTTCTGGATAACATAAATAGATTATTGAATAGTTTGCACTAGAAATCACCTGACAAATATGCATATAAGCAATATTTTTGGTCATATCCAAGGTAGTCATGTCCTCATCATACTCCAAACTTAGTTTTGAATGCTGTTTTCCATTCATCTCCCAATTTCATACGAATTTGATGGTATCCACTACGCAAATCAACTTTGGAGAATATTGTAGACCCACTCAATTCATCAAGCATATCATCTAGCCTAGGAATAGGATGACGATAACGAATAGTAATATTATTAATGCCTCTACAATCAACACACATACGTGATGTACCATCCTTTTTCGGCACTAGAATAATAGGAACAGCACAAGGACTAAGGGATTCGCGTAACCTTTGTCGAGAAGCTCTTGTACTTGACGCATAATCTCCTTCGTCTCCTCTTGATTGGTACGGTATGGTGCACGGTTTGGCAGTGAAGCACCGGGAATTAAGTCAATCTGATGCTCAATCCCTCGAATAGGCGGTAATCCCGGTGGCACGTCTTGTGGAACGACGTCAGCAAACTCCTGCAAAATGTTAGTGACAGCAGGAGGCAAAGAGGAAGGCACGTCCTCGAATGAAAATAATGCCTCTTTGCACACAAAAGCATAGCAAACAGATTTGCTGAAATCTAGCTCATCAATATCAGATTTGGTGGCAAATAAACATGCACTTTTCAATATAATTTCAGAAGCAACACTAGATGGTTTGTTATTAGGCTTCATTTGTTGCTCAAATTCTTTTGCCACAATCTGATTTTCACTCTTATTCGTCTCCTGTTTTGCTTTATTAGCTCTATTAATATCATCTTTCAAAATGGAATCAGGAGTCATAGGAAGCAAAGTAATATTTTTATCCTTATGAACAAGAGTATAGTGATTGTTTCTACCATGGTGTACAGAATTTTTATCAAATTGCCATGGTCTACCAAGTAATAAGGAACATGCTTGCATAGGTACCACATCACAATCAACATAATCAGCATATGTAGAGATACTAAAATGCACACGAACAGTACGTGTTACCTTAACCTTGCCGCTGTTGTTGAACCATTGGATGTAGTAAGGATGTGGATGTGGTCTTGTGGTGAGAGAAAGCTTCTCCACCATCTCCATGCTAGCCAAGTTGTTGCAGGTCCCTCCGTCTATTATGACGCGCACAGAACGTTCTTTCACAACTCCCTTGGTATGGAACAAATTGTGCCTCTGATTTTGCTCAGCTTGTGTGACCTGCACACTCAAAACACGTTGAGCAACTAAACATTCATACCTGTCAGCGTCTTCAGGAGCCATGTATTGCGTCTCATGATCAGAATCATCTCCACCATGTTCTTCACGTGTAATAAGAGCCAAAGTCTCCTCATCATAGTCACTAGCGGACTCATATCCACCATCCGCGGTAGCAATCATCACACGCGGAGATTTGCATTCTCTCGCATAATGACCTCCTCCCTTACGACGACAAATAATATCACTTGTGTGCTGATGAGGACATCAATACCATTGTTACACCCACAGCCCCTACTGCTACATATATGGGACCAATTACTAGAGCTCGCGCACGCCAATTAAATTATCAGGTACTTTTGTTTCTTGGTAATGATTCTAACGTTCATGAGAATATGATGCTGCCTAAATTGGATACATTTGTTTTGCTTACAAATGAAGGGCCTAGCTTGGAGAAGGATGAACATTGGAGCAAGAACAAGCATGGAGATGATGCCATGCGCAAGGGGAACAAGAACGGAGTTACAAGTGATGATTTCAGGACTTTGAAGCCACCATAATGGGTGCATGAAGCCTTGGACGAAATATACAAGATGCCACTTCATAAATTTCGTCCCGAGGCTATTATAGGTGCTGCGTCACCTTTTTATTGGGCCAGGCCCATGTAATTTCGAAATACATAAGTATAGGCTATTTTTAGAGTCCGTATGTGTGGGGAAACAAGAGATAGGGTTGATTTCGGACCCCTCCACCAAGGGCCACGAAATTCCCCTCTCTTCCCCCATATATACAGCCCTTAGGGCACCGTTTAGATTTTGGGTTTTGTTTAGATTAAAGTTCGCCATAGCTGCAACTTCGCGTACTTCGTTTGTGTTCAACGACCAGACAAAGGCGTCACAGAACCCCACCTTGATCAATAAAGCTTTCATCTTATATTCGCAATATCCAGATTGCAATCTTAGTTTCTTGCTTGTTCTTCGTTTGCTTGCAGGAAACAGACCCTTGTGGTCAGGTTGATCATGCTCCGGTGTGGTCAATAACCTCTCGTAGTTGGTTTAGCGATTGCTAAGGCGCGACGTCCTCGCACGTTCGTAGTCGGATCGTCAAAGTCGACTGCCACCAAAGCGATATCCATCATCCCATTGAAAGACGGGACACCTTTGCCTCTATCAAGTGGTATCAGATTTCCAGGTTGCTCGGTGAGATTTTACAGTTTTTCGTAGTTTAGATCGAGTCTGTTCTTCATACCTATAGTCCACGAAAAAGCCAAAAAAAATTTAGGGTTAGTTCATCCCATCCGAACCAATCTGAGCCTTGCATAATCTTTTCTGTATTTGCTTTGTTGAATTTGCGGTTGCATCGTCGTGTCTAGTTGCTGGTCTTAGTGTCTAGTCTTTTAGAGTTTCGAGTTCTGTTCACAGGTTGTCACGTCGCCGCTGCCATATATCACCACCGCATCATCATCGTCGCTGTTGCCATATATCACCACCACATATTCACCGCCAATCCGAATCCATATAAGCCACCACATATCCGCCGTCATCACGCCAATCCGAGTTCACCTGCATCATATATCCGCCACCTGTCCGTGTTCCACCAGATTCATCTCCGCCACCAGTCCGAGTTCCTCCAGATTCATCTCTGCCACCAGTCCTAGTCCGAGTCCAGTAATTGTTGCATTGTTCTCGATTTCTAGATCACGCGATACTCCGAGTCGTGACAGAGAAGGACTCCCCAACTTCCGAGCCATCCGCAGAAGAAAAATATTTCCAGTTTCAAAAAAAAACTAAGTCTGGGAAATTCTGGCTAGGCAGTTTTTAGACCATTTGTAGACTTTTTCGAAAAAAAATTGTTGCGGAGCAAAAAAAAAAGAGGAAAAAAAAGTGCAAAAAAAGAGAAAAAAATTCAGAGTGTGCTCCTCCCTTGTTTACGTGCCGCGCCGTGATTTTGTTGGTGTTCTAGACTCGCGTCTCTAGCACAGTCTAGCCTAGGACCAGCACAGTACCGTCGTTGAGCGTTTATTCAACTTTGCATCTCTGAATTGATTATTGCTGACCCTTTTTGCTACCATATTATAAGCCTTCCCAGCTCCACATACATCTACGTCGTGCGTTTGACTCTCCCTGGTAATCGCTCTATCCAAGCTTTGAGAGTTTTGTCTACAACGGTTGCCGATCACCGCCTGGTGTTGGGTAAGAACTGGTAAGAATTTGAGTTTTGCTTGACGGATTTGTGACACCCACCACCACCACTTGTTCGTAGTCTGTAGGATCATATTCTTGTGTGTTTCTATTGCTGCTAACCATGCCAGGATCACAAGCCGACGAGATTGACTGGGAGAATTTATCGAACAAGGAGCTTCATGATAAGTTTCAGCAAATGATGACTGAACAGGTGCAAGATGTGCTGAACAATTTTGAAGAGGCCATGGAGAAGATCACTGGCCTTGAGAAGACGTTCGAAACAAAGCTCGATAACAAGTTTAATGAATTGCTCGCGCGTCTTCCACCACCACCACCCGCTGCACCTAACGCACCTCTCCAACAACAACAACAACGACTACCTCCACTTCGCGAAACTGACCTCCGCCGAGCAAGCCGTGTTCCTCTTGTGTTTGGCCAAACTGTTGGTGCTGCTGTTGATACTTCTGTGGCTCCTGCTGCTGATGCGGAGGAGGATGATTATGTGGGAGATTATGAGGATGAGGTTGATCAAAATCAGCACTACGTGCAGCCACCTGTACCACCACCAGCAGGTCGACCTCAGGTATATATTCGTAATGGTAGGCCTGCACCACCACCTCAGGTACGAGATGATGTCCATATTCCTAAACTGAAATTGAATATTCCACCATTTGAGGGTAGATATGTTCCTGATATATATCTTACTTGGGAGTTAGAAACTGAACAACGATTTACATGTTTACAATATCCTGAGGAGAGACGAGTTGCTGCTGCTGTTTGTGCTTTCACTAGTTTTGCATGTGTATGGTGGTCTGAACATTGTAGATTATATCCTATTCCAACTACTTGGGCTGCTTTGAAAACTGCTGATGAGGACATCAATACCATTGTTACACCCACAGCCCCTACTGCTACATATACGGACCAATTACTAGAGCTCGCGCACGCCAATTAAATTATCAGGTACTTTTGTTTCTTGGTAATGATTCTAATGTTCATTAGAATATGATGCTGCCTAAATTGGATACATTTGTTTTGCTTACAAATGAAGGGCCTAGCTTGGAGAAGGATGAACATTGGAGCAAGAACAAGCATGGAGATGATGCCATGCGCAAGGGGAACAAGAACGGAGTTACAAGTGATGATTTCAGGACTTTGAAGCCACCATAATGGGTGCATGAAGCCTTGGACGAAATATACAAGATGCCACTTCATAAATTTCATCCCGAGGCTATTATAGGTGCTGCGTCACCTTTTTATTGGGCCAGGCCCATGTAATTTCGAAATACATAGGTATAGGCTATTTTTAGAGTCCGTATGTGTGGGGAAACAAGAGATAGGGTTGATTTCGGACCCCTCCACCAAGGGCCACGAAATTCCCCCTCTCTTCCTCCATATATACAGCCCTTAGGGCACCGTTTAGACTTTGGGTTTTGTTTAGATTAAAACTTCGCCATAGCTGCAACTTCGCGTGCTTCGTTTGTGTTCAACGACCAGACAAAGGCGTCACATAATCCCACCTTGATCAATAAAGCTTTCATCTTATATTCGCAATATCCAGATTGCAATCTTAGTTTCTTGCTTGTTCTTCGTTTGCTCACAGGAAACAGACCCTCGTGGTTAGGTTGATCGTGCTCCGGCGTGGTCAATAACCTCTCGGAGTTGGTTTAACGATTGCTAAGGCGCGACGTCCTCGCACGTTCGTAGTCGGATCGTCAAAGTCGACTTCCACCAAAGCGATATCCATCATCTCATCGAAAGACGGGACACCTTTGCCTCTATCAAGTGGTATCAGATTTCCAGGTTGCTCGGTGAGATTTTACAGTTTTTCGTAGTTTAGATTGAGTCTGTTCTTCATACCTATAGTCCACGAAAAAGCCAAAAAAAAATTAGGGTTAGTTCATCCCATCCGAACCAATCTGAGCCTTGCATAATCTTTTCTGTATTTGCTTTGTTGAATTTGCGGTTCCATCGTCGTGTCCAGTTGCTGGTCTTAGCGTCTAGTCTTTTAGAGTTTCGAGTTCTATTCACAGGTTGTCACGTCGCCGCTGCCATATATCACCACCGCATCATCATCGTCGCTGTTGCCATATACCACCACCACATATTCACCGTCAATCCGAATCCATATACGCCACCACATATCCGCCGCCATCACGCCAATCCGAGTTCACCTGCAACATATATCCGCCACCTGTCCGTGTTCCACCAGATTCATCTTCGCCACCAGTCCGAGTTCCACCAGATTCATCTCCGCCACCAGACCTAGTCCGAGTCCAGTAATTGTTGCATTGTTCTCGATTTCCAGATCACGCGATACTCCGAGTCGTGACAGAGAAGGACTACCCAACTTCCGAGCCATCCGCAGAAGAAAAATAGTTCCAATTTCAAAAAAAAACTAAGTCTGGAAAATTCTGGCTAGGCAGTTTTTAGACCATTTGTAGACTTTTTCGAAAAAAATTTGTTGCGGAGCAAAAAAAAAGTGGAAAAAACAGTGCAAAAAAAAAGAGAAAAAAAATTCAGAGTGTGCTCCTCCCTTGTTTACGTGCCGCGCCGTGATTTTTTTGGTGTTCTAGGCTCGCGTCTCTAGCACAGTCTAGCCTAGGACCAGCACAGTACCATCGTTGAGCGTTTATTCAACTTTGCATCTCTGAATTGATTATTGCTGACCCTTTTTGCTACCATATTATAAGCCTTCCCAGCTCCACATACATCTACGTCGTGCGTTTGACTCTCCCTGGTAATCGCTCTATCCAAGCTTTGAGAGTTTTGACTACAACGGTTGCCGATCACCGCCTGCTGCTGGGTAAGAACTGGTAAGAATTTGAGTTTTGCTTGACGGGTTTGTGACACCCACCACCACCACTTGTTCGTAGTCTGTAGGATCATATTCTTGTGTGTTTCTGTTGCTGCTAACGATGCCAGGATCACAAGCCGACGAGATTGACTGGGAGAATTTATCAAACAAGGAGCTTCATGATAAGTTTCAGCAAATGATGACTGAACAGGTGCAAGATGTGCTGAACAATTTTGAAGAGGCCATGGAGAAGATCACTGGCCTTGAGAAGACGTTCGAAACAAAGCTTGATAACAAGTTTAATGAATTGCTCGCGCGTCTTCCACCACCACCACCCGCTGCACCTAACGCACCTCTCCACCAACATCAACAACGACTACCTCCACGTCGCGAAACAGACCTCCGCCGAGCAAGCCGTGTTCCTCTTGCGTTTGGCCAAACTGTTGGTGCTGCTGTTGATACTTCTGTGGCTCCTGCTGCTGATGCAGAGGAGGATGATTATGTGGGAGATTATGAGGATGAGGTTGATCAAAATCAGCACTACGTGCAGCCACCTGTACCACCACCAGCAGGTCGACCTCAAGTATATATTCGTAATGGTAGGCCTGCACCACCACCTCAGGTACGAGATGATGTCCATATTCCTAAACTGAAATTGAATATTCCACCATTTGAGGGTAGATATGTTCCTGATATATATCTTACTTGGGAGTTAGAAACTGAACAACGATTTACATGTTTACAATATCCTGAGGAGAGACGAGTTGCTGCTGCTGTTTGTGCTTTCACTAGTTTTGCATGTGTATGGTGGTCTGAACATTGTAGATTATATCCTATTCCAACTACTTGGGCTGCTTTGAAAACTATTGATGAGGACATCAATACCATTGTTACACCCACAGCCCCTACTGCTACATATACGGGACCAATTACTAGAGCTCGCGCACGCCAATTAAATTATCAGGTACTTTTGTTTCTTGGTAATGATTCTAATGTTCATGAGAATATGATGCTGCCTAAATTGGATACATTTGTTTTGCTTACAAATGAAGGGCCTAGCTTGGAGAAGGATGAACATTGGAGCAAGAACAAGCATGGAGATGATGCCATGCGCAAGGGGAACAAGAACGGAGTTACAATTGATGATTTCAGGACTTTGAAGCCACCATAATGGGTGCATGAAGCCTTGGACGAAATATCCAAGATGCCACTTCATAAATTTCGTCCCGAGGCTATTATAGGTGCTGCATCACCTTTTTATTGGGCCAGGCCCATGTAATTTCGAAATACATACGTATAGGCTATTTTTAGAGTCCGTATGTGTGGGGAAACAAGAGATAGGGTTGATTTCGGACCCCTCCACCAAGGGCCACGAAATTCCCCCTCTCTTCCTCCATATATACAGCCCTTAGGGCACCATTTAGACTTTGGGTTTTGTTTAGATTAAAAGTTCGCCATAGCTGCAACTTCGCGTGCTTCGTTTGTGTTCAACGACCAGACAAAGGCGTCACAGAACCCCACCTTGATCAATAAAGCTTTCATCTTATATTCGCAATATCCAGATTGCAACCTTAGTTTCTTGCTTGTTCTTCGTTTGCTCGCAGGAAACAGACCCTCGTGGTCAGGTTGATCGTGCTTCGGCGTGGTCAATAACCTCTCGGAGTTGGTTTAGCGATTGCTAAGGCGCGACGTCCTCGCACGTTCGTAGTCGGATCGTCAAAGTCGACTTCCACCAAAGCGATATCCATCATCTCATCGAAAGACGGGACACCTTTGCCTCTATCAAGTGGTATCAGATTTCCAGGTTGCTCGGTGAGATTTTACAGTTTTTCGTAGTTTAGATCGAGTCTGTTCTTCATACCTATAGTCCACGAAAAAGCCAAAAAAAATTAGGGTTAGTTCATCCCATCCGAACCAATCTGAGCCTTGCATAATCTTTTCTGTATTTGCTTTGTTGAATTTGCGGTTGCATCGTCGTGTCCAGTTGCTGGTCTTAGCGTCTAGTCTTTTAGAGTTTCGAGTTCTGTTCACAGGTTGTCACGTCGCCGCTGCCATATATCACCACCGCATCATCATCGTCGCTGTTGCCATATACCACCACCACATATTCACCGTCAATCCGAATCCATATACGCCACCACATATCCGCCGCCATCACGCCAATCCGAGTTCACCTGCAACATATATCCGCCACCTGTCCGTGTTCCACCAGATTCATCTTCGCCAACAGTCCGAGTTCCACCAGATTCATCTCCGCCACCAGTCCTAGTCCGAGTCCAGTAATTGTTGCATTGTTCTCGATTTCCAGATCACGCGATACTCCGAGTCGTGACAGAGAAGGACTCCCCAACTTCCGAACCATCCGCAGAAGAAAAATAGTTCCAATTTCAAAAAACAAAAAAAAACTAAGTCTGGAAAATTCTGGCTAGGCAGTTTTTAGACCATTTGTAGACTTTTTAGAAAAAAACTTGTTGCGGAGCAAAAAAAGAGAGGAAAAAAAGTGCAAAAAAAAGAGAAAAAAATCCAGAGTGTGCTCCTCCCTTGTTTACGTGCCGCGCCGTGATTTTGTTGGTGTTCTAGGCTCGCGTCTCTAGCACAGTCTAGCCTAGGACCAGCACAGTACCGTCGTTGAGCGTTTATTCAACTTTGCATCTCTGAATTGATCATTGCTGACCCTTTTTGCTACCATATTATAAGCCTTCCCAGCTCCACATACATCTACGTCGTGCGTTTGACTCTCCCTGGTAATCGCTCTATCCAAGCTTTGAGAGTTTTGACTACAACGGTTGCCGATCACCGCCTGCTGCTGGGTAAGAACTGGTAAGAATTTGAGTTTTGCTTGACGGGTTTGTGACACCCACCACCACCACTTGTTCGTAGTCTGTAGGATCATATTCTTGTGTGTTTCTATTGCTGCTAACCATGCCAGGATCACAAGCCGGCAAGATTGACTGGGAGAATTTATCAAACAAGGAGCTTCATGATAAGTTTCAGCAAATGATGACTGAACAGGTGCAAGATGTGCTGAACAATTTTGATAGAGGCAAAGGTGTCCCGTCTTTCGATGAGATGGTGGATTTCGCTTTGGTGGAAGTCGACTTTGACGATCCGACTACGAACGTGCGAGGACGTCACGCCTTAGCAATCGCTAAACCAACTCCGAGAGGTTATTGACCACGCCGGAGCACGATCAACCTGACCACGAGGGTCTGTTTCCTGCGAGCAAACGAAGAACAAGCAAGAAACTGAGATTGCAATCTGGATATTGCGAATATAAGATGAAAGCTTTATTGATCAAGGTGGGGTTCTGTGACGCCTTTGTCTGGTCGTTGAACACAAACAAAGTACGCGAAGTTGCAGCTATGGCGAACTTTTAATCTAAACAAAACCCAAGGAAAAGCTACTAGATGGATCTACTTATATAGGAGCAAGGGGTGGCGGCCAAGGAGGTGGGAGGACGTCCCAAGGCAGCCTAAAACTAAATCTAGGTCGTACAAGGCCAATGGGCCCAAGTGGAGGTGATGTAACACCTTTGGACTTGTAGTTTGACTCGGATTCTGCTGCAGCATCAGATTGTTTCGTCCACAACTCAACGCTCCGGACGAATTTGAAGGTGATTTCAATTGGGTTGGAAAGTGCACGAAATCTAGTTTCCAACAAAAAAAGAATCACCCAATTCGGAGTCCGTATGAAAAACTTGTGTGCGTTTTGAGTCAGGTGTGTCTGTGCAGTCCGAAACTGAATCCAGAACGTGAGAGACTTGGACTCTATCTTCTCTTGGGCCAAAAGTGACGTGAGAGAACTTTTTGGACAGCAAATAAACATCTCTTTCTTCCTTATCTTCATATGTGGATTGTACAAATGTCCCATACACCTGCAATTAGACAAAACACAAAAGTGTGTGAAGTATTTTTGTTCTGGATAACATAAATAGATTATTGAATAGTTTGCACTAGAAATCACCTGACAAATATGCATATATGCAATATTTTTGGTCATATCCAAGGTAGTCATGTCCTCATCAGTAATATTATTAATGCCTCTACAATCAACACACATACGTGATGTACCATCCTTTTTCGGCACTAGAATAATAGGAACAGCACAAGGACTAAGGGATTCGCGTATATAACCTTTGTCGAGAAGCTCTTGTACTTGACGCATAATCTCCTTCGTCTCCTCTGGATTGGTACGGTATGGTGCACGGTTTGGCAGTGAAGCACCGGGAATTAAGTCAATCTGATGCTCAATCCCTCGAATAGGCGGTAATCCCGGTGGCACGTCTTGTGGAAAAACGTCAGCGAACTCCTGCAAAATGTTAGTGACAGCAGGAGGCAAAGAGGAAGGCACGTCCTCGAATGAAAATAATGCCTCTTTGCACACAAAAGCATAGCAAACAGATTTGCTGAAATCTAGCTCATCAATATCAGATTTGGTGGCAAATAAACATGCACTTTTCAATTTAATTTCAGAAGCAACACTAGATGGTTTATTATTAGGCTTCATCTGTTGCTCAAATTCTTTTGCCACAATCTGATTTTCACTCTTATTCTTCTCCTGTTTTGCTTTATTAGCTCTATTAATATCATCTTTTAAAATGGAATCAGGAGTCATAGGATGCAAAGTAATATTTTTATCCTTATGAACAAGAGTATAGTGATTGTTTCTACCATGGTGTAAAGAATTTTTATCAAATTGCCATGGTCTACCAAGTAATAAGGAACATGCTTGCATAGGTACCACATCACAATCAACATAATCAGCATATGTAGAGATACTAAAATGCACACGAACAGTACGTGTTACCTTAACCTTGCCGCTGTTGTTGAACCATTGGATGTAGTAAGGATGTGGATGTGGTCTTGTGGTGAGAGAAAGCTTCTCCACCATCTCCATGCTAGCCAAGTTGTTGCAGCTCCCTCCGTCTATTATGACGCGCACAGAACGTTCCTTCACAACTCCCTTGGTATGGAACAAATTGTGCCTCTGATTTTGCTCAGCTTGTGTGACCTGCACACTCAAAACACGTTGAGCAACTAAACATTCATACCTGTCAGCGTCTTCAGGAGCCATGTATTGCGTCTCATGATCAGAATCATCTCCACCATGTTCTTCACGTGTAATAAGAGCCAATGTCTCCTCATCATAGTCACTAGCGGACTCATATCCACCATCCGCGGTAGCAATCATCACACGCGGAGATTTGCATTCCCTCGCATAATGACCTCCTCCCTTACAACGACGACAAATAATATCACTTGTGTGCCCTGTTGATGCCATGGAAGATGAAGAACGCTGTGCAGGCCCCGCAGGTGCGCTCCTGGCAGATAATGGTGGTTGTGCCTGTTTTCTTGTATCACGGCTGGAGGTGGCATCGGATGGAGGTGCTGGTGCAGTTGAAGTAGAAGATGCACGTGGTGTCCATGATGAAGGTCGGCCCGCAGAAAAGTTAGTTCGCCCCAATGCTTGTCGATCCTGCACTTCACGTTCAGCTTTACAAGCAAGATGGAATAAACGAGTGATATTAGTATACTCCTTATAGTCTAGAATGGTCTGAATCTCTCTATTTAATCCACCCAGAAAACGTGCAAGCATAGCTTCATTCTCCTCAACAATACCACATCTAATCATGCCAGTTTGTAATTCCTGATAATATTCTTCTACAGAATTTTTCCCTTGTCTTAAACGCTGCAATTTTTGAAGCAATTCACGTTGATAATATGGTGGAACCCAACGCGTACGCATAGCAGTTTTCAAAGCAGCCCAAGTAGTTGGAATAGGATATAATCTACAATGTTCAGACCACCATACACATGCAAAACTAGTGAAAGCACAAACAGCAGCAGCAACTCGTCTCTCCACAGGATATTGTAAACATGTAAATCGTTGTTCAGTTTCTAACTCCCAAGTAAGATATATATCAGGAACATATCTACCCTCAAATGGTGGAATATTCAATTTCAGTTTAGGAATATGGACATCATCTCGTACCTGAGGTGGTGGTGCAGGCCTACCATTACGAATATATACCTGAGGTCGACCTGCTGGTGGTGGTACAGGTGGCTGCACGTAGTGTTGATTGTGATCAACCTCATCCTCATAATCTCCCACATAATCATCCTCCTCCGCATCAGGAGCAGGAGCCACAAAAGTATCAACAGCAGCACCAACAGTTTGGCCAAACGCAAGAGGAACACGGCTTGCTCGGCGGAGGTCTGCTTCGCGACGTGGAGGTAGTCGTTGTTGTTGTTGTTGGAGAGGTGCGTTAGGTGCAGCGGGTGGTGGTGGTGGAAGACGCGTGAGCAATTCATTAAACTTGTTATCGAGCTTTGTTTCGAACGTCTTCTCAAGGCCAGTGATCTTCTCCATGGCCTCTTCAAAATTGTTCAGCACATCTTGCACCTGTTCAGTCATCATTTGCTGAAACTTATCATGAAGCTCCTTGTTCGATAAATTCTCCCAGTCAATCTCGTCGGCTTGTGATCCTGGCATGGTTAGCAGCAATAGAAACACACAAGAATATGATCCTATAGACTACGAACAAGTGGTGGTGGTGGGTGTCACAAATCCGTCAAGCAAATCTCAAATTCTTACCAGTTCTTACCCAGCAGCAGGCGGTGATCGGCAACCGTTGGAGTCAAAAACTCTCAAAGCTTGGATAGAGCGATTACCAGGGAGAGTCAAACGCACGACGTAGATGTATGTGGAGCTGGGAAGGCTTATAATATGGTAGCAAAAAAGGGTCAGCAATAATCAATTCAGAGATGCAAAGTTGAATAAACGCTCAACGACGGTACTGTGCTGGTCCTAGGCTAGACTGTGCTAGAGACGCGAGCCTAGAACACTAACAAAATCACGGCGCGGCACGTAAACAAGGGAAAAGCACACTCTGGATTTTTTTTTCGCTCTTTTTTTTGCGCTCTTTTTTTTTGCGCTGGTTTTTTTTTGCGAAAAATCACTATAATGGCGAGTGTCTCAAAACTCTGCTTAGCTCAAACTGACAGGATGAGCACGAAATTTTTCGACCAAATTTTTTTTTTCGACTGCCCGGACCCAAAAACTGGAAACGGGTCAAAAAAAACTTCCTATAATGGCACCTGTCTCAAAACACTCAGAAACACCTAAAAATAGGATAGCCAGAAATTTTTTCGAAAAATGCGTTTTCGAAAAATTTTGGGCCTAAACGGAGCGTGACTACCCGACTCTTTTTTTTTCGAAACCTACTCCGGCAAGGAAACACGAATCGGAATCTAGATGGATCCCGAAAACAAACCTAATAAGCAAGGAACTCGGATTGGTGGTGGATATATGGTGGTGGTATATGGCAGCGGTGGTGGTAGCGGTGGTAGTATATGGATATGGATCGGTGGTGGTATATGGGCACGGATTGGTGGTGGTATATGGATACGAATTCGGAGCGGTGGTGGTAGATGGCAGGGGCGATGATGATGGTGCGGCGGCGGCGTGACAACTTATGACCAGAACTCGAAACTCTAAAAGACTAGACTCTAAGACCAGCAACTAGACCGACGATGCAACCGCAAATTCAACAAAGCAAAACCCTAAAAAGATTATGCAAAGGCTCAGATTGGTTCGGATATGATGAACTAACCCTAATTTTTTTTGTGTGGCTTTTTCGTGGACTGTAGGTATGAAGAACAGACTCGATCTAAACTACGAAAAACTGTAAAATCTCACCGAGCAACCTGGAAATATGATACCACTTGATAGAGGCAAAGGTGTCCCGTCTTTCGATGAGATGGTGGATTTCGCTTTGGTGGAAGTCGACTTTGACGATCCGACTACGAACGTGCGAGGACGTCGCGCCTTAGCAATCGCTAAACCAACTCCGAGAGGTTATTGACCACGCCGGAGCACGATCAACCTGACCACGAGGGTCTGTTTCCTGCGAGCAAACGAAGAACAAGCAAGAAACTGAGATTGCAATCTGGATATTGCGAATATAAGATGAAAGCTTTATTGATCAAGGTGGGGTTCTGTGACGCCTTTGTCTGGTCGTTGAACACAAACGAAGTACGCGAAGTTGCAGCTATGGCGAACTTTTAATCTAAACAAAACCCAAAAATAATGTTCCTATAACTACTAGGATGTGGTGGTAAAACGCTCACAGTAAAGCAAATATCAATGTCTTACAAGTTCTTACCATGCAGCAGGCGGTGATCGGCAACCAGCGGTGTCAAGTAACTCTGAATATTGAGTAAAGCGATTGCCAGGGGAGCGTACGTATACACGGTGTAGAAATATGTGGAGCTGGGTTGGCTATATATGGTAGCAAAAGATTAGCAATAATCAATTCAAAGATGCAATGTTGAATAAACGCTCAACGACGGTACTGTGCTGGTCCTAGGCTAGACCGGACTAGAGACGCGAGCCTAGAACACTAATGAGGTCACGGCGTAGCACAACTAGCATCAATGAAGGATACTAAGTAGCTCTTGACAGCAAGATATAAGTGAAGATCACAACAGCAGTGAAGATAATGAGGTGAAACAACAGCCAAGCAGGATATATCAACAACTTTGTCTCCAACTTTCCCCTGAAAAAGTTTGTGCCGATTTTTTTGTTTTTTTTTCTTCTCTCTTTTTTTTCCTCACACTTTTTTTTTCTTTCTCTCCTTTTTTTTCTCTGACTTTTTTTTTCCTTTTTTTTCTCTCTTTTTTTTCTCTCTTTTTTTCTCCCTCTTTCCAAAACAAACTAGATAAGATGCAGATTGGATCAAGTGAAGATGTGAACGATCTCAACTATTATTATGACAATGAATGGTGGGTAGCACGTGGTGGAAATTGATGGATGGGTGGTGGACAGCGGAAGAGATAATGATGCAGCGGTGGCGTGACTAATGTGAACAGAACTCGAAACTCTAAACGAACTAGACACTAAGACCAGCAACTCGACACGGTGATGCAATCGATAATTCAACTATGCAATCAATGAAAAGAAAATTGCAAAGGCTCAGACTGGCTTGGACCAAGGATGAATAGATCTAACTCTTTTTTGTGGCTTTTTCTTGGACAATAGGTAAGAAAGTAAATCTAATCTAGGAAAACTGGAAATTCTCACCGAGCAACCTGAAAACTGATACCACTTGATAGAGGAGGGGTGTCCCGATCTTTCGATGAGATGATAACTATCGATTTGGTGGAGACGACTTTGACGATTCGACTACAAACGTGCACGACGTTGCGCCTTAGCAATCGCTAAACCAACTCCGAGAGGTTATTGACCACGCCAGAGCACAATCAACCTGACCACGAAGGTCTATTCCTGCAAGCAATCGAAGAACAAGCAAGAATATGATAAAGCAATCTGAATATTGCGAATATAGATGAAGTATTGATAAAGGTGGGGATCCGTAAACGGTCTTGGTCTGGTCGTTGGACACAAACAAAGTACACGAAGTTGCAATGGCTAACTTTTAACTAAACAAATCCCAAGGAAAAGCTACTAGATGGATCTACTTATATAGGAGCAAGGGGTGGCGGCCAAGGAGGTGGGAGGACGTCCCAAGGCAGCCTAAAACTAAATCTAGGTCGTACAAGGCCAATGGGCCCAAGTGGAGGTGATGTAACACCTTTGGCCTTGTAGTTTGACTCGGATTCTGCTGCAGCATCAGATTGTTTCGTCCACAACTCAACGCTCCGGACGAATTTGAAGGTGATTTCAATTGGGTTGGAAAGTGCACGAAATCTAGTTTCCAACAAAAAAAGAATCACCCAATTCGGAGTCCGTATGAAAAACTTGTGTGCGTTTTGAGTCAGGTGTGTCTGTGCAGTCCGAAACTGAATCCAGAACGTGAGAGACTTGGACTCTATCTTCTCTTGGGCCAAAAGTGACGTGAGAGAACTTTTTGGACAGCAAATAAACATCTCTTTCTTCCTTATCTTCATATGTGGATTGTACAAATGTCCCATACACCTGCAATTAGACAAAACACAAAAGTGTGTGAAGTATTTTTGTTCTGGATAACATAAATAGATTATTGAATAGTTTGCACTAGAAATCACCTGACAAATATGCATATATGCAATATTTTTGGTCATATCCAAGGTAGTCATGTCCTCATCAAATTTTGAAGAGGCCATGGAGAAGATCACTGGCCTTGAGAAGACGTTCGAAACAAAGCTCGATAACAAGTTTAATGAATTGCTCACGCGTCTTCCACCACCACCACCCGCTGCACCTAACGCACCTCTCCAACAACAACAACAACGACTACCTCCACGTCGCGAAACAGACCTCCGCCGAGCAAGCCGTGTTCCTCTTGCGTTTGGCCAAACTATTGGTGCTGCTGTTGATACTTCTGTGGCTCCTGCTGCTGATGCGGAGGAGGATGATTATGTGGGAGATTATGAGGATGAGGTTGATCAAAATCAGCACTACGTGCAGCCACCTGTACCACCAGCAGCAGGTCGACCTCAGGTATATATTCGTAATGGTAGGCCTGCACCACCACCTCAGGTACGAGATGATGTCCATATTCCTAAACTGAAATTGAATATTCCACCATTTGAGGGTAGATATGTTCCTGATATATATCTTACTTGGGAGTTAGAAACTGAACAACGATTTACATGTTTACAATATCCTGAGGAGAGACGAGTTGCTGCTGCTGTTTGTGCTTTCACTAGTTTTGCATGTGTATGGTGGTCTGAACATTGTAGATTATATCCTATTCCAACTACTTGGGCTGCTTTGAAAACTGCTATGCGTACGCGATGGGTTCCACCATATTATCAACGTGAATTGCTTCAAAAACTGCAGCATTTAAGACAAGGGAAAAATTCTGTAGAAGAATATTATCAGGAATTACAAACTGGCATGATTAGATGTGGTATTGTTGAGGAGAATGAAGCTATGCTTGCACGTTTTCTGGGTGGATTAAATAGAGAGATTCAGACCATTCTAGACTATAAGGAGTATACTAATATCACTCGTTTATTCCATCTTGCTTGTAAAGCTGAACGTGAAGTGCAGGATCGACAAGCATTGGGGCGAACTAACTTTTCTGCAGGCCGACCTTCATCATGGACACCACGTGCATCTTCTACTTCAACTGCACCAGCACCTCCATCCGGTGCCACCTCCAGCCGTGATACAGGAAAACAAGCACAACCACCATTATCTGCCAAGAGCGCACCTGCGGGGCCTGCACAGCGTTCTTCTTCTTCCATGGCATCAACAGGGCACACAAGTGATATTATTTGTCGTCGTTGTAAGGGAGGAGGTCATTATGCGAGAGAATGCAAATCTCCGCGTGTGATGATTGCTACCGCGGATGGTGGATATGAGTTTGCTAGTGACTATGATGAGGAGACTTTGGCTCTTATTACATGTGAAGAACATGGTGGAGATGATTCTGATCATGAGACGCAATACATGGCTCCTGAAGACGCTGACAGGTATGAATGTTTAGTTGCTCAACGTGTTTTGAGTGTGCAGATCACACAAGCTGAGCAAAATCAGAGGCACAATTTGTTCCATACCAAGGGAGTTGTGAAGGAACGTTCTGTGCGCGTCATCATAGACGGAGGGAGCTGCAACAACTTGGCTAGCATGGAGATGGTGGAGAAGCTTTCTCTCACCACAAGACCACATCCACATCCTTACTACATCCAATGGTTCAACAACACCGGCAAGGTTAAGGTAACACGTACTGTTCGTGTGCATTTTAGTATCTCTACATATGCTGATTATGTTGATTGTGATGTGGTACCTATGTAAGCATGTTCCTTATTACTTGGTAGACCATGGCAATTTGATAAAAATTCTGTACACCATGGTAGAAACAATCACTATACTCTTGTTCATAAGGATAAAAATATTACTTTGCTTCCTATGACTCCTGAGTCCATTTTGAAAGATGATATTAATAGAGCTAATAAAGCAAAACAGGAGACGAATAAGGGTGAAAATCAGATTGTGGCAAAAGAATATGAGCAACAAATGAAGCCTAATAATAAACCATCTAGTGTTGCTTCTGAAATTAAATTGAAAAGTGCATGTTTATTTTCCACCAAATCTGATATTGATGAGCTAGATTTCAGCAAATATGTTTGCTATGCTTTTGTGTGCAAAGAGGCATTATTTTCATTCGAGGACGTGCCTTCCTCTTTGCCTCCTACTGTCACTAACATTTTGCAGGAGTTCGCTGACGTCTTTCCACAAGACGTGCCACCGGGATTACCGCCTATTCGAGGGATTGAGCATCAGATTGACTTAATTCCCGGTGCTTCACTGCCAAACCGTGCACCATACCGTACCAATCCAGAGGAGACGAAGGAGATTATGCGTCAAGTACAAGAGCTTCTCGACAAAGGTTATATACGCGAATCCCTTAGTCCTTGTGCTGTTCCTATTATTCTAGTGCCGAAAAAGGATGGTACATCACGTATGTGTGTTGATTGTAGAGGCATTAATAATATTACTATTCGTTATCGTCATCCTATTCCTAGGCTAGATGATATGCTTGATGAATTGAGTGGCTCTACAATATTCTCCAAAGTTGATTTGCGTAGTGGATACCATCAAATTCGTATGAAATTGGGAGATGAATGGAAAACAGCATTCAAAACTAAGTTTGGATTATATGAGTGGTTAGTCATGCCTTTTGGGTTAACTAATGCACCTAGTACTTTCATGAGATTAATGAACGAAGTTTTACGTGCTTTCATTGGATGATTTGTGGTAGTTTACTTTGATGACATATTGATTTATAGCAGATGTTTGGAAGAACATTTGGAACATTTACGTGTTGTTTTTATTGCTCTACATGATGCACGTTTGTTTGGTAACCTTGGGAAGTGCACCTTTTGCACCGACCGAGTATCTTTTCTTGGCTATGTTGTTACTCCACATGGAATTGAAGTTAATAAAGCAGAGATTGAAGCTATTGAGAGTTGGCCGCAACCCAAAACGGTCACACAAGTGAGGAGTTTTCTTGGCCTCACTGGATTCTATAGGCATTTTGTGAGAGATTTCAGCACCATTGCTGCACCTCTCAATGAGCTTACAAAGAAAGATGTGCCTTTTCTTTGGGGTACCGCACAGGAAGAAGCCTTCTCGGTATTGAAAGATAAGTTGACACATGCTCCTTTACTCCAACTTCTTGATTTTAATAAGACTTTTGAGCTTGAATGTGATGCTAGTGGAATTGGATTAGGTGGTGCGTTATTACAAGATGGCAAACCTGTTGCATACTTTTCTGAAAAATTGAGTGGGCCTAGTCTGAATTATTCTACTTATGATAAAGAATTATACTCTTGTTCGGACTTTAGAAACATGGCAAAATTATTTATGGCCCAAAGAATTTGTTATACATTGTGATCATGAATCTTTGAAACATATTAAAAGTCAAGCTAACCTGAATCGTAGACATGCTAAATGGGTTGAATTCATTGATACTTTTCCTTATGTCATTAAACACAAGAAGGGAAAAGAAAATGTTATTGCTGATGCATTGTCTCGCCGCTATACTATGCTTTCACAACTTGACTTCAAAATATTTGGTTTGGAGACCATCAAAGATCAATATGTGCATGATGCTGATTTTAAAGATGTAATGCAGAATTGTAAAGAAGGAAGAATGTGGAACAAGTTCGTCGTTAACGATGGATTTGTGTTTCGTGCTAACAAGCTATGCATTCCAGCTAGCTCCGTTTGTCTTTTGTTGTTGCAGGAGGCGCATGGAGGAGGATTAATGGGACACTTTGGCGTGAAGAAGACGGAGGACGTACTTGCTACACATTTCTTTTGGGCAAAGATGAGACGGGATGTTGAGCGTTTTATTGCTCGATGCACTACATGTCAAAAAGCTAAGTCACGACTCAATCCTCATGGTTTATATATGCCTTTGCCTGTACCTAGTGTTCCTTGGGAGGATATATCTATGGAGTTTGTTTTAGGTTTACCGGGATAGCATATTTGTTGTCGTGGATAGATTCTCGAAAATGGCACACTTTATACCATGTCATAAAAGCGATGATGCTGTTAATGTTGCTGATTTGTTCTTTCGTGAAATTATTCGCTTGCATGGTGTGCCAAATACTATTGTTTCAGATCGTGATACTAAATTTCTTAGCCACTTTTGGAGATGTTTATGGGCTAAGTTGGGGACTAAACTACTTTTTAGTACTACTTGTCACCCCCAAACTGATGGACAAACTGAAGTAGTCAATAGAACGTTGTCTACTATGCTTAGGGCTGTTTTGAAGAATAATAAGAAAATGTGGGAGGAATGCTTGCCTCATATTGAATTTGCTTATAATCGTTCATTGCATTCTACTACTAAGATGTGCCCTTTTGAAGTTGTGTATGGTTTCCTACCTCGTGCACCTATTGATTTGTTGCCTCTTCCATCTTCGGAGAAGGTTAATTTTGATGCTAAACAACGTGCTGAATTGCTTTTAAAAATGCATGAGTTAACTAAGGAAAACATTGAGCGTATGAATGCTAAATATAAACTTGCTGGAGATAAGGGTAGAAAACATGTTGTATTTGCACCTGGAGAACTTGTTTGGTTACATTTGCGTAAGGATAGATTTCCTGATTTACGCAAATCAAAGCTAATGCCACGTGCTGATGGTCCCTTTAAGGTGTTAGAGAAAATAAATGATAATGCATATAAACTTGAGCTGCCTGCAGATTTTGGGGTTAGTCCCACTTTTAACATTGCAGATTTGAAGCCTTATTTGGGTGAGGAAGATGAGTTTCCGTCGAGGATGACTTCATTTCAAGAAGGGGAGGATGATGAGGACATCAATACCATTGTTACACCCACAGCCCCTACTGCTACATATACGGGACCAATTACTAGAGCTCGCGCACGCCAATTAAATTATCAGGTACTTTTGTTTCTTGGTAATGATTCTAATGTTCATGAGAATATGATGCTGCCTAAATTGGATACATTTGTTTTGCTTACAAATGAAGGGCCTAGCTTGGAGAAGGATGAACATTGGAGCAAGAACAAGCATGGAGATGATGCCATGCGCAAGGGGAACAAGAACGGAGTTACAAGTGATGATTTCAGGACATTGAAGCCACCATAATGGGTGCATGAAGCCTTGGACGAAATATACAAGATGCCACTTCATAAATTTCGTCCCGAGGCTATTATAGGTGCTGCGTCACCTTTTTATTGGGCCAGGCCTATGTAATTTCGAAATACATAGGTATAGGCTATTTTTAGAGTCCATATGTGTGGGGAAACAAGAGATAGGGTTGATTTCGGACCCCTCCACCAAGGGCCACGAAATTCCCCCTCTCTTCCTCCATATATACAGCCCTTAGGGCATCGTTTAGACTTAGGGTTTTGTTTAGATTAAAAGTTCGCCATAGCTGCAACTTCGCGTGCTTCGTTTCTGTTCAACAACCAGACAAAGGCGTCACAGAACCCCACCTTGATCAATAAAGCTTTCATCTTATATTCGCAATATCCAGATTGCAATCTTAGTTTCTTGCTTGTTCTTCGTTTGCTTGCAGGAAACAGACCCTCGTGGTCAGGTTGATCGTGCTCCGGCGTGGTCAATAACCTCTCGGAGTTGGTTTAGCGATTGCTAAGGCGCGACGTCCTCGCACGTTCGTAGTCGGATCGTCAAAGTCGACTTCCACCAAAGCGATATCCATCATCTCATCGAAAGACGGGACACCTTTGCCTCTATCAACTGCTATGCGTGCGCGTTGGGTTCCACCATATTATCAACGTGAATTGCTTCAAAAATTGCAGCGTTTCAGACAAGGGAAAAATTCTGTAGAAGAATATTATCAGGAATTACAAACTGGCATGATTAGATATGGTATTGTTGAGGAGAATGAAGCTATGCTTGCACGTTTTCTGGGTCGATTAAATTGAGAGATTCAGACCATTCTAGACTATAAGGAGTATACTAATATCACTCGTTTATTCCATCTTGCTTGTAAAGCTGAACGTGAAGTGCAGGATCGACAAGCATTGGGGCGAACTAACTTTTCTGCAGGCCGACCTTCATCATGGACACCACGTGCATCTTCTACTTCAACTGCACCAGCACCTCCATCCGGTGCCACCTCCAGCCGTGATACAAGAAAACAGGCACAACCACTATTATCTGCCAAGAGCGCACCTGCGGGGCCTGCACAGCGTTCTTCTTCTTCCATGGCATCAACAGGGCACACAAGTGATATTATTTGTCGTCGTTGTAAGGGAGGATGTCATTATGCGAGAGAATGCAAATCTCCGCGTGTGATGATTGCTACCGCGGATGGTGGATATGAGTCCGCTAGTGACTATGATGAGGAGACTTTGGCTCTTATTACACGTGAAGAACATGGTGGAGATGATTCTGATCATGAGACGCAATACATGGCTCCTGAAGACGCTGACAGGTATGAATGTTTAGTTGCTCAACGTGTTTTGAGTGTGCAGGTCACACAAGCTGAGCAAAATCAGAGGCACAATTTGTTCCATACCAAGGGAGTTGTGAAAGAACGTTCTGTGCGCGTCATCATAGATGGAGGGAGCTGCAACAACTTGGCTAGCATGGAGATGGTGGAGAAACTTTCTCTCACCACAAGACCACATCCACATCCTTACTACATCCAATGGTTCAACAACACCGGCAAGGTTAAGGTAACACGTACTGTTCGTGTGCATTTTAGTATCTCTACATATGCTGATTATGTTGATTGTGATGTGGTACCTATGCAAGCATGTTCCTTATTACTTGGTAGACCATGGCAATTTGATAAAAATTCTGTACACCATGGTAGAAACAATCACTATACTCTTGTTCATAAGGATAAAAATATTACTTTGCTTCCTATGGCTCCTGATTCCATTTTGAAAGATGATATTAATAGAGCTAATAAAGCAAAACAGGAGACGAATAAGAGTGAAAATCAGATTGTGGCAAAAGAATTTGAGCAGCAAATGAAGCCTAATAATAAACCATCTAGTGTTGCTTCTGAAATTAAATTGAAAAGTGCATGTTTATTTTCCACCAAATCTGATATTGATGAGCTAGATTTCAGCAAATCTGTTTGCTATGCTTGTGTGTGCTAAGAGGCATTATTTTCATTCGAGGACGTGCCTTCCTCTTTGCCTCCTGCTGTCACTAACATTTTGCAGGAGTTCGCTGACGTCTTTCCACAAGACGTGCCACCGGGATTACCGCCTATTCGAGGGATTGAGCATCTGATTGACTTAAATTCCCGGTGCTTCACTGCCAAACCATGCACCATACCGTACCAATCCAGAGGAGACGAAGGAGATTATGCGTCAAGTACAAGAGCTTCTCGACAAAGGTTATATACGCGAATCCCTTAGTCCTTGTGCTGTTCCTATTATTCTAGTGCCGAAAAAGGATGGTACGTCACGTATGTGTGTTGATTGTAGAGGCATTAATAATATTACTATTCGTTATCGTCATCCTATTCCTAGGCTAGATGATATGCTTGATGAATTGAGTGGCTCTACAATATTCTCCAAAGCTGATTTGCGTAGTGGATACCATCAAATTCGTATGAAATTGGGAGATGAATGGAAAACAGCATTCAAAACTAAGTTTGGATTATATGAGTGGTTAGTCATGCCTTTTGGGTTAACTAATGCACCTAGTACTTTCATGAGATTAATGAACGAAGTTTTACGTGCTTTCATTGGACGATTTGTGGTAGTTTACTTTGATGACATATTGATTTATAGCAGATCTTTGGAAGAACATTTGGAACATTTACGTGCTGTTTTTATTGCTCTACGTGATGCACCTTTGTTTGGTAACCTTGGGAAGTGCACCTTTTGCACCGACCGAGTATCTTTTCTTGGCTATGTTGTTACTCCACAGGGAATTGAAGTTGATAAAGCCAAGATTGAAGCTATTGAGAGTTGGCCGCAACCCAAAACGGTCACACAAGTGAGGAGTTTTCTTGGCCTCGCTGGATTCTATAGGCGTTTTGTGAGAGATTTCAGCACCATTGCTGCACCTCTCAATGAGCTTACAAAGAAAGATGTGCCTTTTCTTTGGGGTACCGCACAGGAAGAAGCCTTCTCGGTATTGAAAGATAAGTTGACACATGCTCCTTTACTCCAACTTCCTGATTTTAATAAGACTTTTGAGCTTGAATGTGATGCTAGTGGAATTGGATTAGGCGGTGTGTTATTACAAGATGGCAAACCTGTTGCATACTTTTTTGAAAAATTGAGTGGGCCTAGTCTGAATTATTCTACTTATGATAAAGAATTATATGCTCTTGTTCGGACTTTAGAAACATGGCAACATTATTTATGGCCCAAAGAATTTGTTATACATTCTGATCATGAATCTTTGAAACATATTAAAGTCAAGCTAAACTGAATCGTAGACATGCTAAATGGGTTGAATTCATTGAGACTTTTCCTTATGTCATTAAACACAAGAAGGGAAAAGAAAATGTTATTGCTGATGCATTGTCTCGCCGCTATACTATGCTTTCACAACTTGACTTCAAAATATTTGGTTTGGAGACCATCAAAGATCAATATGTGCATGATGCTGATTTTAAAGATGTAATGCAGAATTGTAAAGAAGGAAGAATGTGGAACAAGTTCGTCGTTAACGATGGATTTGTGTTTCGTGCTAACAAGTTATGCATTCCAGCTAGCTCCGTTCGTCTTTTGTTGTTGCAGGAGGCGCATGGAGGAGGATTAATGGGACACTTTGGCGTGAAGAAGACGGAGGACGTACTTGCTACACATTTCTTTTGGCCAAAGATGAGACGGGATGTTGAGTGTTTTATTGCTCGCTGCACTACATGTCAAAAAGCTAAGTCACGACTCAATCCTCATGGTTTATATATGCCGTTACCTGTACCTAGTGTTCCTTGGGAGGATATATCTATGGACTTTGTTTTAGGTTTACCTCGAACAAAGAAGGGGAGGGATAGCATATTTGTTGTCGTGGATAGATTCTCGAAAATGGCACACTTTATACCATGTCATAAAAGCGATGATGTTGTTAATGTTGCTGATTTGTTCTTTCGTGAAATTATTCGCTTGCATGGTGTGCCAAATACTATTGTTTCAGATCGTGATACTAAATTTCTTAGCCACTTTTGGAGATGTTTATGGGCTAAGTTGGGGACTAAACTGCTTTTTAGTACTACTTGTCACCCCCAAACTGATGGACAAACTGAAGTAGTCAATAGAACGTTGTCTACTATGCTTAGGGCTGTTTTGAAGAATAATAAGAAAATGTGGGTGGAATCCTTGCCTCATATTGAATTTACTTATAATCGTTCATTGCATTCTACTACTAAGATGTGCCCTTTTGAAGTTGTGTATGGTTTCCTACCTCGTGCACCTATTGATTTGTTGCCTCTTCCATCTTCGGAGAAGGTTAATTTTGATGCTAAACAATGTGCTGAATTGATTTTAAAAATGCACGAGTTAACTAAGGAAAACATTGAGCGTATGAATGCTAAATATAAACTTGCTGGAGATAAGGGTAGAAAACATGTTGTGTTTGCACCTGGAGATCTTGTTTGGTTACATTTGCGTAAGGATAGATTTTCGGATTTGCGCAAATCAAAGTTAATGCCACGTGCTGATGAGGACATGACTACCATGGATATGACCAAAAATATTGCATATATGCATATTTGTCAGGTGATTTCTAGTGCAAACTATTCAATAATCTATTTATGTTATCCAGAACAAAAATACTTCACACACTTTTGTGTTTTGTCTAATTGCAGGTGTATGGGACATTTGTACAATGCACATATGAAGATAAGGAAGAAAGAGATGTTTATTTGCTGTCCAAAAAGTTCTCTCACGTCACTTTTGGCCCAAGAGAAGATAGAGTCCAAGTCTCTCACGTTCTGGATTCAGATTCGGACTGCACAGACACACCTGACTCAAAACGCACACAAGTTTTTCATACGGACTCCGAATTGGGTGATTCCTTTTTTGTTGGAAACTAGATTTCGTGCACTTTCCAACCCAATTGGAATCACCTTCAAATTCGTCCGGAGTGTTGAGTTGTGGATGAAACAATCTGATGCTGCAGCAGAATCCGAGTCAAACTACAAGTCCAAAGGTGTTACATCACTTCCACTTGGGCCCATTGGCCTTGTACGACCTAGGGTTGGTTTTAGGATGCCTTGGGACGTTCTCCCACCTCCTTGGCCGCCACCCCTTCCTCCTATATAAGTAGATCCATCTAGTAGCTTTTTCCTTGGGATTTGTTTAGTTAAAAGTTAGCCATTGCAACTTCGTGTATTTCGTTTGTGTCCAACGACCAGACCAAGACCGCTTACGAATCCCCATCATTATCAATACTTCATACATATTCGCGATATTCAGATTGCTTTTATCATATTCTTGCTTGTTCTTCGATTGCTTGCAGGAATAGACCTTCGTGGTCAGGTTGATCGTGCTCCGGCGTGGTCAATAACCTCTCGGAGTTGGTTTAGCGATTGCTAAGGCACAACGTCGTTGCACGTTTGTAGTCGGATCGTCAAAGTCGTCTCCACCAAATCGATAGTTATCATCTCATCGAAAGATTGGGACACCCCGCCTCTATCAAGTGGTATCAGTTTTCAGGTTGCTCGGTGAGAATTTCCAGTTTTTCCTAGATTAGATTTATTTTCTTACCTATTGTCCAAGAAAAAGCCACAAAACAAAAGTTAGCCATTGCAACTTCGTGTACTTCGTTTGTGTCCAACGACCAGACCAAGACCGCTTTCGGATCCCCACCATTATCAATACTTCATATATATTCGCAATATTCAGATTGCTTTATCATATTCTTGCTCGTTCTTCGATTGCTTGCAGGAATAGACCTTCGTGGTCAGGCTGACCGTGCTTCCAGCATCGTCAGTAACCTCTCGGAGTTGGTTTAGCGATTGCTAAGGCGCAACGTCGTGAACGTTTGTAGTTGGATCGTCAAAGTCGTCTCCACCAAATCGATAGTTATCATCTCATCGAAAGATCGGGACACCCTCGCCTCTATCACGTGCTGATGGTCCCTTTAAGGTGTTAGAGAAAATAAATGATAATGCATATAAACTTGAGCTGCCTGCAGATTTTGGGGTTAGTCCCACTTTTAACATTGCAGATTTGAAGCCTTATTTGGGTGAGGAAGATGAGCTTCCGTCGAGGACGACTTCATTTCAAGAAGGGGAGGATGATGAGGACATCAATACCATTGTTACACCCACAGCCCCTACTGCTACATATACGGGACCAATTACTAGAGCTCGCGCACGCCAATTAAATTACCAGGTACTTTCGTTTCTTGGTAATGATTCTAATGTTCATGAGAATACGATGCTGCCTAAATTGGATACATTTGTTTTGCTTACAAATGAAGGGCCTAGCTTGGAGAAGGATGAACATTGGAGCAAGAACAAGCATGGAGATGATGCCATGCGCAAGGGGAACAAGAACGGAGTTACAAGTGATGATTTCAGGACTTTGAAGCCACCATAATGGGTGCATGAAGCCTTGGACGAAATATACAAGATGCCACTTCATAAATTTCGTCCCGAGGCTATTATAGGTGCTGCTTCACCTTTTTATTGGGCCAGGCCCATGTAATTTCGAAATACATAAGTATAGGCTATTTTTAGAGTCCGTATGTGTGGGGAAACAAGAGATAGGGTTGATTTCGTACCCCTCCACCAAGGGCCACGAAATTCCCCTCTCTTCCTCCATATATACAGCCCTTAGGGCACCGTTTAGATTTTGGGTTTTGTTTAGATTAAAGTTCGCCATAGCTGCAACTTCGCGTACTTTGTTTGTGTTCAACGACCAGACAAAGGCGTCACAGAACCCCACCTTGATCAATAAAGCTTTCATCTTATATTCGCAATATCCAGATTGCAATCTTAGTTTCTTGCTTGTTCTTCGTTTGCTTGCAGGAAACAGACCCTCGTGGTCAGGTTGATCGTGCTCCGGCGTGGTCAATAACCTCTCGGAGTTGGTTTAGCGATTGCTAAGGCGCGACGTCCTCGCACGTTCGTAGTTGGATCGTCAAAGTCGACTGCCACCAAAGCGATATCCATCATCTCATCGAAAGACGGGACACCTTCGCCTCTATCATGTGCCCTGTTGATGCCCTGGTAGAAGCAGAACTCTGTGCAGGCCCAGCAGGTGTGCTCTTGGCAGATAATGGTGGTTGTGCCTGTTTTCTTGTATCACGACTAGAGGAGACACCTGATTGAGGTGCTGGTGCAGTTGAAGTAGAAGATGCACGCGGTGTCCATGATGAAGGTCGGCCTGCAGAAAAGTTAGTTCGCGCCAATGCTTGTCGATCCTGCACTTCACGTTCAGCTTTACAAGCAAGATGGAATAAACGAGTGATATTAGTATACTCCTTATAGTCTAGAATGGTCTGAATCTCTCTATTTAATCCACCCAGAAAACGTGCAAGCATAGCTTTATTCTCCTCAACAATACCACATCTAATCATGCCAGTTTGTAATTCCTGATAATATTCTTCTACAGAATTTTTTCCTTGTCTTAAGCGCTGTAATTTCTGAAGCAATTCACGTTGATAATATGGTGGAACCCAACGTGATGAGGACATCAATACAATTGTTACACCCACAACCCCTGCTGCTATACATACTGGACCAATTACTAGAGCTCGTGCACGCCAACTAAATTACCAGGTACTTTCGTTTCTTGGTAATGATTCTAATGTTCATGAGAATATGATGCTGCCTAAATTGGATACATTTGTTTTGCTTACAAATGAAGGGCCTAGCTTGGAGAAGGATGAACATTGGAGCAAGAACAAGCATGGAGATGATGGCATGCGCAAGGGGAACAAGAACGGAGTTACACGTGATGATTTCAGGACTTTGAAGCCACCATAATGGGTGCATGAAGCCTTGGACGAAATATACAAGATGCCACTTCATAAATTTCGTCCCGAGGCTATTTTAGGTGCTGCGTCACCTTATTATTGGGCCAGGCCCATGTAATTTCGAAATACATAAGTATAGGCTATTTTTAGAGTCCGTATGTGTGGGGAAACAAGAGATAGGGTTGATTTCGGACCCCTCCACCAAGGGCCACGAAATTCCCCCCTCTTCCTCCATATATACAGCCCTTAGGGCATCGTTTAGACTTTGGGTTTTGTTTAGATTAAAAGTTCGCCATAGCTGCAACTTCGCGTACTTCGTTTGTGTTCAACGACCAGACAAAGGCGTCACAGAACCCCACCTTGATCAATAAAGCTTTCACCTTATATTTGCAATATCCAGATTGCAATCTTAGTTTCTTGCTTGTTCTTCGTTTGCTCGCAGGAAACAGACCCTCGTGGTCAGGTTGATCGTGCTCTGGCGTGGTCAATAACCTCTCGGAGTTGGTTTAGCGATTGTTAAGGCGCGACATCCTCGCACGTTCGTAGTTGGATCGTCAAAGTCGACTGCCACCAAAGCGATATCCATCATCTCATCGAAAGACGGGACACCTTTGCCTCTATCAAGTGGTATCAGATTTCCAGGTTGCTCGGTGAGATTTTACAGTTTTTCGTAGTTTAGATCGAGTCTGTTCTTCATACCTATAGTCCACGATAAAGCCACAAAAAAAATTAGGGTTAGTTCATCATATCCGAACCAATCTGAGCCTTTGCATAATCTTTTTAGGGTTTTGCTTTGTTGAATTTGCGGTTGCATCGTCGTGTCTAGTTGCTGGTTTTAGAGTCTAGTCTTTTAGAGTTTCGAGTTCTGGTCATAAGTTGTCACGCCGCCACCGCACCATCATCATCGCCCCTGCCATCTACCACCGCCGCTTATCCGCCACCGCTTCGAATCCGTATCCATATACCACCACTGCTGTCATATACCACCACCGCTGCCATCTACTACCATATATCCACCACCAATCCGAGTTCTCGTCATATTAGGTTTGTTTCGAGATCCATCTAGATTCCGATTCGTGTTTCCTTGCCGGAGTAGGTTTCGAAAAAAAAAGAGTCCAGAAACCACCCTCCGTTTAGGCCCAAAATTTTTCGAAAACGCATTTTTCGAAAAAATTTCTGGCTATCCTATTTTTAGGTGTTTATGAGTGTTTTGAGACAGGTGCCATTATAGGAAGTTTTTTTTGACCCGTTTCCAGTTTTTGGGTCCAGGCAGTCGAAAAAAGAAAAATTGGTCGAAAAAATTTCGTGCCCATCCTGTCAGTTTGACCTAGGAAGAGTTTTGAGACACTCGCCATTATTGTGATTTTTCGCAAAAAAAAAGAGGGAAAAAAAAATCCAGAGTGTGCTTTTCCCTTGTTTACGTGTCGCGCCGTGATTTTGTTGGTGTTCTAGGCTCGCGTCTCTAGCATAGTCTAGCCTAGGACCAGCACAGTACCGTCGTTAAGCGATTATTCAACTTTGCATCTCTTAATTGATTATTGCTGACCCTTTTTGCTACCATATTATAAGGCTTCCCAGCTCCACATACATCTACGTCGTGCGTTTGACTCTCCCTGGTAATCGCTCTATCCAAGCTTTGAGAGTTTTTGACTACAACGGTTGCCGATCACCGCCTGCTGCTGGGTAAGAACTGGTAAGAATTTGAGATTTGCTTGACGGATTTGTGACACCCACCACCACCTCTTGTTAGTAGTCTGTAGGATCATATTCTTGTGTGTTTCTATTGCTGCTAACCATACCAGGATCACAAGCCGACGAGACTGACTGCGAGAACATGACGAATAAGGATTTGCATGATAAATTTCAGCAAATGATGAGTGGACAGGTGCAAGACGTGCTAAACAGATTTGAAGAGGCCATGGAGAAGATAGATGGCATGGAGAAGACGTTCGAAACAAAGCTCGATAACAAGTTTAATGAATTGCTCGCGCGTCTTCCACCACCACCACCCGCTGCACCTAACGCACCTCTCCAACAACAACAACGACGACTACCTCCACGTCGCGAAATAGACCTCCGCCGAGCGAGCCGTGTTCCTCTTGCGTTTGGCCAAACTGTTGGTGATAGAGGCGGGGTGTCCCGATCTTTCGATGAGATGATAACTATCGATTTGGTGGAGACGACTTTGACGATCCGACTACAAACGTGCAACGACGTTGTGCCTTAGCAATCACTAAACCAACTCCGAGAGGTTATTGACCACGCCGGAGCACGATCATCCTGACCACGAAGGTCTATTCCTGCAAGCAATCGAAGAACAAGCAAGAATATGATAAAAGCAATCTGAATATCGCGAATATGTATGAAGTATTGATAATGGTGGGGATCCGAAAAGTGGTCTTGGTCTGGTCGTTGGACACAAACGAAGCACACGAAGTTGCAATGGCTAACTTTTAACTAAACAAATCCCAAGGAAAAGCTACTAGATGGATCTACTTATATAGGAGCAAGGGGTGGCGGCCAAGGAGGTGGGAGGACGTCCCAAGGCAGCCTAAAACTAAATCTAGGTCGTACAAGGCCAATGGGCCCAAGTGGAGGTGATGTAACACCTTTGGACTTGTAGTTTGACTCGGATTCTGCTGCAGCATCAGATTGTTTCGTCCACAACTCAACGCTCCGGACGAATTTGAAGGTGATTCCAATTGGGTTGGAAAGTGCACGAAATCTAGTTTCCAACAAAAAAAGAATCATCCAATTCGGAGTCCGTATGAAAACTTGTGTGCGTTTTGAGTCAGGTATGTCTGTGCAGTCCGAATCTGAATCCAGAACGTGAGAGACTTGGACTCTATCTTCTCTTGGGCCAAAAGTGACGTGAGAGAACTTTTTGGACAGCAAATAAACATCTCTTTCTTCCTTATCTTCATATGTGGATTGTACAAATGTCCCATACACCTGCAATTAGACAAAACACAAAAGTGTGTGAAGTATTTTTGTTCTGGATAACATAAATAGATTATTGAATAGTTTGCACTAGAAATCACCTGACAAATATGCATATATGCAATATTTTTGGTCATATCCAAGGTAGTCATGTCCTCATCATCCTCCCCTTCTTGAAAATAAAGCCGTCCTCGGCGTTGCTTAATCTGAAATGTGGCTAACAAAAGAGACAAGGTGTACATGTTGTATATGTATATGTCATCCATTTTTACTTCCCTTAATTTTTGCATATATGACACATGAATAGATGAGTAACTTGCATAGTTCATAAAATCTAAAGCAAAAAAATTAGCACAAGAAGTAGAAGGCATGAAAATATTGCAACTCAGTTTGCACATATAAGTGAAGCTCTTATTCATTTCAAAAGATTGACAATGTTCATCACTAAACCATCCCAACATTGGTGAATAAACCTTACTTGCATCAAATTTACATGCTACGACATGCTTAAATAAGCAAACATGCAATAAGTCATTCAACACAGAATCATCACCAAGATTAGAGGTCATATCAAAATGATTAAACATTGGTTCTTTTGCGTCAATAGTTAATTCAATGGGTGCACTCAAAATTGTTGGTATTTCAGTTGTTTGATCACGTGGCAAAGTCAAATTATCAACGTAGTCCTCTAAAATAGGTGGTGTGATCAAAGTAGTGGGTAGCTCATCAGATGGTGCATTCAAATTGACAAGACATTCATCATTCTCATGTAGAGATGGAAGATCAGTACCTTTGTCATTACCTCTTATGATCAACTCAGATGATGTAGCCACTCTCGGGGGCGATGTGTCACATGGTGGAGGTGATGTAGTCCTGACAACAACGGATGTGGTTGTCATAGTATGCCTAGTAGTTGAAGGAACAATCATATCAACTCTTGTAATGTGCACCGTGCGCTTGTTCTCCTCGTGGCCAACACGTCGTTTTATTTCCTGTTCAGCTTTGCAAGCAAGATAAAACAAATGGTCCATAGGATAACACTCTTCATGAATTAGTATCTCTTGAATATCACGGTTTAATCCTCCCCAAAATCTATCCATAAAATCATCTTCACTTTCTTCTAAAGAGGAATGCAACAAGGTAGTTTGTAAATCATCATAATATTTTGTTACAGTTTCACTACCTTGTTTTAAGTGTTGCAACTTCTTAATCATGTGATAGAGGCGGAGGTGTCCCGTCTTTCGATGAGATGATGGATATCGCTTTGGTGGAAGTCGACTTTGACGATCCGACTACGAACGTGCGAGGACGTCGCGCCTTAGCAATCGCTAAACCAACTCCGAGAGGTTATTGACCACGCCGGGGCACGATCAACCTGACCACGAGGGTCTGTTTCCTGCGAGCAAACGAAGAACAAGCAAGAAACTGAGATTGCAATCTGGATATTGCGAATATAAGATGAAAGCTTTATTGATCAAGGTGGGGTTCTGTGACGCCTTTGTCTGGTCGTTGAACACAAACGAAGTACGCGAAGTTGCAGCTATGGCGAACTTTTAATCTAAACAAAACCCCAAGTCTAAACGATGCCCTAAGGGCTGTATATATGGAGGAAGAGGGGGGAATTTCGTGGCCCTTGGTGGAGGGGTCCGAAATCAACCCTATCTCTTGTTTCCCCACACATACGGACTCTAAAAATAGCCTATACTTATGTATTTCGAAATTACATGGGCCTGGCCCAATAATAAGGTGATGCAGCACCTAAAATAGCCTCGGGACGAAATTTATGAAGTGGCATCTTGTATATTTCGTCCAAGGCTTCATGCACCCATTATGGTGGCTTCAAAGTCCTGAAATCATCACTTGTAACTCCGTTCTTGTTCCCCTTGCGCATGCCATCATCTCCATGCTTGTTGATGAGGACATCAATACAATTGTTACACCCACAGCCCCTGCTGCTATAGATACTGGACCAGTTACTAGAGCTCGTGCACGCCAACTAAATTACCAGGTACTTTCGTTTCTTGGTAATGATTCTAATGTTCATGAGAATATGATGCTGCCTAAATTGGATACATTTGTTTTGCTTACAAATGAAGGGCCTAGCTTGGAGAAGGATGAACATTGGAACAAGAACAGAGTTACAAGTGATGATTTCAGGACTTTGAAGCCACCATAATGGGTGCATGAAGCCTTGGACGAAATATACAAGATGCCACTTCATAAATTTCGTCCCGAGGCTATTTTAGGTGCTGTGTCACCTTATTATTGGGCCAGGCCCATGTAATTTCGAAATACATAAGTATAGGCTATTCTTAGAGTCCGTATGTGTGGGGAAACAAGAGATAGGGTTGATTTCGGACCCCTCCACCAAGGGCCACGAAATTCCCCCCTCTTCCTCCATATATACAGCCCTTAGGGCATCGTTTAGACTTTGGGTTTTGTTTAGATTAAAAGTTCGCCATAGCTGCAACTTCGCGTACTTCGTTTGTGTTCAACGACCAGACAAAGGCGTCACAGAACCCCACCTTGATCAATAAAGCTTTCATCTTATATTCGCAATATCCAAATTGCAATCTTAGTTTCTTGCTTGTTCTTCGTTTGCTCGCAGGAAACAGACCCTCGTGGTCAGGTTGATCGTGTTCCGGCGTGGTCAATAACCTCTCGGAGTTGGTTTAGCGATTGCTAAGGCGCGACGTCCTCGCACGTTCGTAGTCGGATCGTCAAAGTCGACTTCCACCAAAGCGAAATCCACCATCTCATCGAAAGACGGGACACCTTTGCCTCTATCAAGTGGTATCAGATTTCCAGGTTGCTCGGTGAGATTTTACAGTTTTTCGTAGTTTAGATCGAGTCTGTTCTTCATACCTAGAGTCCACGAAAAAGCCACAAAAAAAAATTAGGGTTAGTTCATCATATCCGAACCAATCTGAGCCTTGCATAATCTTTTTAGGGTTTTGCTTTGTTGAATTTGCGGTTGCATCGTCGTGTCTAGTTGCTGGTCTTAGAGTCTAGTCTTTTAGAGTTTCGAGTTCTGGTCATAAGTTGTCACGCCGCCGCCGCACCATCATCATCGCCCTTGCCATCTACCACCACCGCACCGAATCCGTATCCATATACCACCACCAATCCGTGTCCATATACCACCACCGATCCATATCCATATACTACCACCGCTACCACCACCGCTGCCATATACCACCACCATATATCCACCACCAATCCGAGTTC
>NW_025228090.1:182645-231450 GCF_018294505.1 Triticum aestivum
CCCAAAATTTTTCGAAAACGCATTTTTCGAAAAATTTTCTGGCTATCCTATTTTTAGGTGTTTCTGAGTGTTTTGAGACAGGTGCCATTATAGGAAGTTTTTTTTTGACCCGTTTCCAGTTTTTGGGTCCGGGCAGTCGAAAAAAAAAAATTGGTCGAAAAAATTTCGTGCCCATCCTGTCAGTTTGAGCTAGGAAGAGTTTTGAGACACTCGCCATTATAGTGATTTTTCGCAAAAAAAAAAGCAGCGCAAAAAAAAAGAGCGCAAAAAAAAAGAGCGAAAAAATAAAAAAATTCAGAGTGTGCTTTTCCCTTGTTTACGTGCCGCGCCGTGATTTTGTTAGTGTTCTAGGCTCGCGTCTCTAGCACAGTCTAGCCTAGGACCAGCACAGTACCGTCGTTGAGCGTTTATTCAACTTTGCATCTCTGAATTGATTATTGCTGACCCTTTTTGCTACCATATTATAAGCCTTCTCAGCTCCACATACATCTACGTTGTGCGTTTGACTCTCCCTGGTAATCGCTCTATCCAAGCTTTGAGAGTTTTTGACTACAACGGTTGCCGATCACCGCCTGCTGCTGGGTAAGAACTGGTAAGAATTTGAGATTTGCTTGACGGATTTGTGACACCCACCACCACCACTTGTTTGTAGTCTGTAGGATCATATTCTTGTGTCTTTCTATTGCTGCTAACCATGCCAGGATCACAAGCCGACGATATTGACTGGGAGAATTTATCGAACAAGGAGCTTCATGATAAGTTTCAGCAAATGATGACTGAACAGGTGCAAGATGTGCTGAACAATTTTGAAGAGGCCATGGAGAAGATCACTGGCCTTGAGAAGACGTTCGAAACAAAGCTCGATAACAAGTTTAATGAATTGCTCGCGCGTCTTCCACCACCACCACCCGCTGCACCTAACGCACCTCTCCAACAACAACAACAACGACTACCTCCACGTCGCGAAGCAGACCTCCGCCGAGCAAGCCGTGTTCCTCTTGCGTTTGGCCAAACTGTTGGTGCTGCTGTTGATACTTCTGTGGCTCCTGCTGCTGATACGGAGGAGGATGATTATGTGGGAGATTATGAGGATGAGGTTGATCAAAATCAACACTACGTGCAGCCACCTGTACCACCACCAGCAGGTCGACCTCAGGTATATATTCGTAATGGTAGGCCTGCACCACCAGCTCAGGTACGAGATGATGTCCATATTCCTAAACTGAAATTGAATATTCCACCATTTGAGGGTAGATATGTTCCTGATATATATCTTACTTGGGAGTTAGAAACTGAACAACGATTTACATGTTTACAATATCCTGAGGAGAGACGAGTTGCTGCTGCCGTTTGTGCTTTCACTAGTTTTGCATGTGTATGGTGGTTTGAACATTGTAGATTATATCCTATTCCAACTACTTGGGCTGCTTTGAAAACTGCTATGCGTACGCGTTGGGTTCCACCATATTATCAACGTGAATTGCTTCAAAAATTGCAGCGTTTAAGACAAGGGAAAAATTCTGTAGAAGAATATTATCAGGAATTACAAACTGGCATGATTAGATGTGGTATTGTTGAGGAGAATGAAGCTATGCTTGCACGTTTTCTGGGTGGATTAAATAGAGAGATTCAGACCATTCTAGACTATAAGGAGTATACTAATATCACTCGTTTATTCCATCTTGCTTGTAAAGCTGAACGTGAAGTGCAGGATCGACAAGCATTGGGGCGAACTAACTTTTCTGCAGGCCGACCTTCATCATGGACACCACGTGCTTCTTCTACTTCAACTGCACTAGCACCTCCATCCGGTGCCACCTCCAGCCGTGATACAAGAAAACAGGCACAACCACCATTATCTGCCAAGAGCGCACCTGCGGGGCCTGCACAGCGTTCTTCTTCTTCCATGGCATCAACAGGGCACACAAGTGATATTATTTGTCGTCGTTGTAAGGGAGGAGGTCATTATGCGAGGGAATGCAAATCTCCGCGTGTGATGATTGCTACCGCGGATGGTGGATATGAGTCCGCTAGTGACTATGATGAGGAGACATTGGCTCTTATTACACGTGAAGAACATGGTGGAGATGATTCTGATCATGAGACGCAATACATGGCTCCTGAAGACGCTGACAGGTATGAATGTTTAGTTGCTCAACGTGTTTTGAGTGTGCAGGTCACACAAGCTGAGCAAAATCAGAGGCACAATTTGTTCCATACCAAGGGAGTTGTGAAGGAACGTTCTGTGCGCGTCATAATAGACGGAGGGAGCTGCAACAACTTGGCTAGCATGGAGATGGTGGAGAAGCTTTCTCTCACCACAAGACCACATCCACATCCTTACTACATCCAATGGTTCAACAACAGCGGCAAGGTTAAGGTAACACGTACTGTTCGTGTGCATTTTAGTATCTCTACATATGCTGATTATGTTGATTGTGATGTGGTACCTATGCAAGCATGTTCCTTATTACTTGGTAGACCATGGCAATTTGATAAAAATTCTGTACACCATGGTAGAAACAATCACTATACTCTTTTCATAAGGATAAAAATATTACTTTGCTTCCTATGACTCCTGATTCCATTTTGAAAGATGATATTAATAGAGCTAATAAAGCACAACAGGAGAAGAATAAGAGTGAAAATCAGATTGTGGCAAAAGAATTTGAGCAACAAATGAAGCCTAATAATAAACCATGTAGTGTTGCTTCTGAAATTAAATTGAAAAGTGCATGTTTATTTGCAACCAAATCTGATATTCATGAGCTAGATTTCAGCAAATCTGTTTGCTATGCTTTTGTGTGCAAAGAGGCATTATTTTCATTCGAGGACGTGCCTTCCTCTTTGCCTCCTGCTGTCACTAACATTTTGCAGGAGTTCGCTGACGTCTTTCCACAAGACGTGCCACCGGGATTACCGCCTATTCGAGGGATTGAGCATCAAATTGACTTAATTCCCGGTGCTTCACTGCCAAACCGTGCACCATACCGTACCAATCCAGAGGAGACGAAGGAGATTATGCGTCAAGTACAAGAGCTGCTCGACAAAGGTTATATACGCGAATCCCTTAGTCCTTGTGCTGTTCCTATTATTCTAGTGCCGAAAAAGGATGGTACATCACGTATGTGTGTTGATTGTAGAGGCATTAATAATATTACTATTCGTTATCGTCATCCTATTCCTAGGCTAGATGATATGCTTGATGAATTGAGTGGCTCTACAATATTCTCCAAAGTTGATTTGCATAGTGGCTACCATCAAATTCGTATGAAATTGGGAGATGAATGGAAAACAGCATTTAAAACTAAGTTTGGATTATATGAGTGGTTAGTCATGCCTTTTGGGTTAACTAATGCACCTAGTACTTTCATGAGATTAATGAACGAAGTTTTACGTGTTTTCATTGGACGATTTGTGGTAGTTTACTTTGATGACATATTGATTTATAGCAGATCTTTGGAGGAACATTTGGAACATTTACGTGCTGTTTTTATTGCTCTACGTGATGCACGTTTGTTTGGTAACCTTGGGAAGTGCACCTTTTGCACCGACCGAGTATCTTTTCTTGGCTATGTTGTTACTCCACAGGGAATTGAAGTTGATAAAGCCAAGATTGAAGCTATTGAGAGTTGGCCGCAGCCCAAAACGGTCACACAAGTGAGAGATTTCAGCACCATTGCTGCACCTCTCAATGAGCTTACAAAGAAAGATGTGCCTTTTCTTTGGGGTACCGCACAGGAAGAAGCCTTCACGGTATTGAAAGATAAGTTGACACATGCTCCTTTACTCCAACTTCCTAATTTTAATAAGACTTTTGAGCTTGAATGTGATGCTAGTGGAATTGGATTAGGAGGTGTGTTATTACAAGATGGCAAACCTGTTGCATACTTTTCTGAAAAATTGAGTGGGCCTAGTCTGAATTATTCTACTTATGATAAAGAATTATATGCTCTTGTTCGGACTTTAGAAACATGGCAACATTATTTATGGCCCAAAGAATTTGTTATACATTCTGATCATGAATCATTGAAACATATTAAAAGTCAAGCTAAACTGTATCGTAGACATGCTAAATGGGTTGAATTCATTGAGACTTTCCCTTATGTCATTAAACACAAGAAGGGAAAAGAAAATGTTATTGCTGATGCTTTGTCTCGTCGCTACACTATGCTTTCACAACTTGACTTCAAAATATTTGGTTTGGAGACCATCAAAGATCAATATGTGCATGATGCTGATTTTAAAGATGTAATGCATAATTGTAAAGAAGGAAGAATGTGGAACAAGTTTGTTGTTAACGATGGATTTGTGTTTCGTGCTAACAAGCTATGCATTCCAGCTAGCTCCGTTCGTCTTTTGTTGTTGCAGGAGGCGCATGGAGGAGGATTAATGGGACAGTTTGGCGTGAAGAAGACAGAGGACGTACTTGCTACACATTTCTTTTGGCCAAAGATGAGACGGGATGTTGAGCGTTTTATTGCTCGCTGCACTACATGTCAAAAAGCTAAGTCACGCCTCAATCCTCATGGTTTATATATGCCTTTGCCTGTACCTAGTGTTCCTTGGGAGGATATATCTATGGACTTTGTTTTAGGTTTAACTCGAACAAAGAAGGGGAGGGATAGCATATTTGTTGTCGTGGATAGATTCTCGAAAATGGCACACTTTATACCATGTCATAAAAGTGATGATGCTGTTAATGTTGCTGATTTGTTCTTTCGTGAAATTATTCGCTTGCATGGTGTGCCAAATACTATTGTTTCAGATCGTGATACTAAATTTCTTAGCCACTTTTGGAGATGTTTATGGGCTAAGTTGGGGACTAAACTGCTTTTTAGTACTACTTGTCACCCCCAAACTGATGGACAAACTGAAGTAGTCAATAGAACGTTGTCTACTATGCTTAGGGCTGTTTTGAAGAATAATAAGAAAATGTGGGAGGAATGCTTGCCTCATATTGAATTTGCTTATAATCGTTCATTGCATTCTACTACTAAGATGTGCCCTTTTGAAGTTGTGTATGGTTTCCTACCTCGTGCACCTATTGATTTGTTGCCTCTTCCATCTTCGGAGAAGGTTAATTTTGATGCTAAACAACGTGCTGAATTGATTTTAAAAATGCATGAGTTAACTAAGGAAAACATTGAGCGCATGAATGCTAAATATAAACTTGCTGGAGATAAGTGTAGAAAACATGTTGTGTTTGCACCTGGAGATCTTGTTTGGTTACATTTGCGTAAGGATAGATTTCCTGATTTGCGCAAATCAAAGTTAATGCCACGTGCTGATGGTCCCTTTAAGGTGTTAGAGAAAATAAATGATAATGCATATAAACTTGAGCTGCCTGCAGATTTTGGGGTTAGTCCCACTTTTAACATTGCAGATTTGAAGCCTTATTTGGGTGAGGAAGATGAACTTCCGTCGAGGACGACTTCATTTCAAGAAGGGGAGGATGATGAGGACATCAATACAATTGTTACACCCACAGCCCCTGCTGCTATACATACTGGACCAATTACTAGAGCTCGTGCACGCCAACTAAATTACCAGGTACTTTCGTTTCTTGGTAATGATTCTAATGTTCATGAGAATATGATGCTGCCTAAATTGGATACATTTGTTTTGCTTACAAATGAAGGCCTAGCTTGGAGAAGGATGAACATTGGAGCAAGAACAAGAACAGAGTTACAAGTGATGATTTCAGGACTTTGAAGCCACCATAATGGGTGCATGAAGCCTTGGACGAAATATACAAGATGCCACTTCATAAATTTCGTCCCGAGGCTATTTTAGGTGCTGCGTCACCTTATTATTGGGCCAGGCCCATGTAATTTCGAAATACATAAGTATAGGCTATTTTTAGAGTCCGCATGTGTGGGGAAACAAGAGATAGGGTTGATTTCGGACCCCTCCACCAAGGGCCACGAAATTCCCCCCTCTTCCTCCATATATACAGCCCTTAGGGCATCGTTTAGACTTTGGGTTTTGTTTAGATTAAAAGTTCGCCATAGCTGCAACTTCGCGTACTTCGTTTGTGTTCAACGACCAGACAAAGGCGTCACAGAACCCCACCTTGATCAATAAAGCTTTCATCTTATATTCGCAATATCCAGATTGCAATCTTAGTTTCTTGCTTGTTCTTCGTTTGCTCGCAGGAAACAGACCCTCGTGGTCAGGTTGATCGTGCTCCGGCGTGGTCAATAACCTCTCGGAATTGGTTTAGCGATTGCTAAGGCGCGACGTCCTCGCACGTTCGTAGTCGGATCGTCAAAGTCGACTTCCACCAAAGCGAAATCCACCATCTCATCGAAAGACGGGACACCTCCGCCTCTATCAGACGGGATGTTGAGCGTTTTATTGCTCGATGCACTACATGTCAAAAAGCTAAGTCACGACTCAATCCTCATGGTTTATATATGCCTTTGCCTGTACCTAGTGTTCCTTGGGAGGATATATCTATGGACTTTGTTTTAGGTTTACCTCGAACAAAGAAGGGGAGGGATAGCATATTTGTTGTCGTGGATAGATTCTCGAAAATGGCACACTTTATACCATGTCATAAAAGCGATGATGCTGTTAATGTTGCTGATTTGTTCTTTCGTGAAATTATTCGCTTGCATGGTGTGCCAAATACTATTGTGTCAGATCGTGATACTAAATTTCTTAGCCACTTTTGGAGATGTTTATGGGCTAAGTTGGGGACTAAACTGCTTTTTAGTACTACTTGTCACCCCCAAACTGATGGACAAACTGAAGTAGTCAATAGAACGTTGTCTACTATGCTTAGGGCTGTTTTGAAGAATAATAAGAAAATGTGGGAGGAATGCTTGCCTCATATTGAATTTGCTTATAATCGTTCATTGCATTCTACTACTAAGATGTGCCCTTTTGAAGTTGTGTATGGTTTCCTACCTCGTGCACCTATTGATTTGTTGCCTCTTCCATCTTCGGAGAAGGTTAATTTTGATGCTAAACAACGTGCTGAATTGATTTTAAAAATGCATGAGTTAACTAAGGAAAACATTGAGCGCATGAATGATAAATATAAACTTGCTGGAGATAAGGGTAGAAAACATGTTGTGTTTGCACCTGGAGATCTTGTTTGGTTACATTTGCGTAAGGATAGATTTCCTGATTTGCGCAAATCAAAGTTAATGCCACGTGCTGATGGTCCCTTTAAGGTGTTAGAGAAAATAAATGATAATGCATATAAACTTGAGCTGCCTGCAGATTTTGGGGTTAGTCCCACTTTTAACATTGCAGATTTGAAGCCTTATTGGGGTGAGGAAGATGAACTTCCGTCGAGGACGACTTCATTTCAAGAAGGGGAGGATGATGAGGACATCAATACAATTGTTACACCCACAGCCCCTGCTGCTATACATACTGGACCAATTACTAGAGCTCGTGCACGCCAACTAAATTACCAGGTACTTTCGTTTCTTGGTAATGATTCTAATGTTCATGAGAATATGATGCTGCCTAAATTGGATACATTTGTTTTGCTTACAAATGAAGGGCCTAGCTTGGAGAAGGATGAACATTGGAGCAAGAACAAGCATGGAGATGATGGCATGCGCAAAGGAAACAAGAACGGAGTTACAAGTGATGATTTCAGGACTTTGAAGCCACCATAATGGGTGCATGAAGCCTTGGACGAAATATACAAGATGCCACTTCATAAATTTCGTCCCGAGGCTATTTTAGGTGCTGCCTCACCTTATTATTGTGCCAGGCCCATGTAATTTCGAAATACATAAGTATAGGCTATTTTTAGAGTCCGTATGTGTGGGGAAACAAGAGATAGGGTTGATTTCGGACCCCTCCACCAAGGGCCACGAAATTTCCCCCCTCTTCCTCCATATATACAGCCCTTAGGGCATCGTTTAGACTTTGAGTTTTGTTTAGATTAAAAGTTCGCCATAGCTGCAACTTCGCGTACTTCGTTTGTGTTCAACGACCAGACAAAGGCGTCACAGAACCCCACCTTGATCAATAAACTTTTCATCTTATATTCGCAATATCCAGATTGCAATCTTAGTTTCTTGCTTGTTCTTCGTTTGCTCGCAGGAAACAGACCCTCGTGGTCAGGTTGATCGTGCTCCAGCGTGGTCAATAACCTCTCGGAATTGGTTTAGCGATTGCTAAGGCGCGACGTCCTCGCACGTTCGTAGTCGGATCGTCAAAGTCGACTTCCACCAAAGCGATATCCATCATCTCATCGAAAGACGGGACACCTTTGCCTCTATCACTCAACGTGTTTTGAGTGTGCAGGTCACACAAGCTGAGCAAAATCAGAGGCACAATTTGTTCCATACCAAGGGAGTTGTGAAGGAACGTTCTGTGCGCGTCATAATAGACGGAGGGAGCTGCAACAACTTGGCTAGCATGGAGATGGTGGAGAAGCTTTCTCTCACCACAAGACCACATCCACATCCTTACTACATCCAATGGTTCAACAACAGCGGCAAGGTTAAGGTAACACGTACTGTTCGTGTGCATTTTAGTATCTCTACATATGCTGATTATGTTGATTGTGATGTGGTACCTATGCAAGCATGTTCCTTATTACTTGGTAGACCATGGCAATTTGATAAAAATTTTGTACACCATGGTAGAAACAATCACTATACTCTTGTTCATAAGGATAAAAATATTACTTTGCTTCCTATGACTCCTGATTCCATTTTGAAAGATGATATTAATAGAGCTAATAAAGCACAACAGGAGAAGAATAAGAGTGAAAATCAGATTGTGGCAAAAGAATTTGAGCAACAAATGAAGCCTAATAATAAACCATCTAGTGTTGCTTCTGAAATTAAATTGAAAAGTGCATGTTTATTTGCCACCAAATCTGATATTGATGAGCTAGATTTCAGCAAATCTGTTTGCTATGCTTTTGTGTGCAAAGAGGCATTATTTTCATTCGAGGACGTGCCTTCCTCTTTGCCTCCTGCTGTCACTAACATTTTGCAGGAGTTCGCGGACGTTTTTCCACAAGACGTGCCACCGGGATTACTGCCTATTCGAGGGATTGAGCATCAGATTGACTTAATTCCCGGTGCTTCACTGCCAAACCGTGCACCATACCGTACCAATCCAGAGGAGACGAAGGAGATTATGCGTCAAGTACAAGAGCTTCTCGACAAAGGTTATATACGCGAATCCCTTAGTCCTTGTGCTGTTCCTATTATTCTAGTGCCGAAAAAGGATGGTACATCACGTATGTGTGTTGATTGTAGAGGCATTAATAATATTACTATTCGTTATCGTCATCCTATTCCTAGGCTAGATGATATGCTTGATGAATTGAGTGGCTCTACAATATTCTCCAAAGTTGATTTGCGTAGTGGCTACCATCAAATTCGTATGAAATTGGGAGATGAATGGAAAACAACATTTAAAACTAAGTTTGGATTATATGAGTGGTTAGTCATGCCTTTTGGATTAACTAATGCACCTAGTACTTTCATGAGATTAATGAACGAAGTTTTACGTGCTTTCATTGGACGATTTGTGGTAGTTTACTTTGATGACATATTGATTTATAGCAGATCTTTGGAGGAACATTTGGAACATTTACGTGCTGTTTTTATTGCTCTACGTGATGCGCGTTTGTTTGGTAACCTTGGGAAGTGCACCTTTTGCACCGACCGAGTATCTTTTCTTGGCTATGTTGTTACTCCACAGGGAATTGAAGTTGATAAAGCCAAGATTGAAGCTATTGAGAGTTGGCCGCAGCCCAAAACGGTCACACAAGTGAGGAGTTTTCTTGGCCTCGCTGGATTCTATAGGCGTTTTGTGAGAGATTTCAGCACCATTGCTGCACCTCTCAACGAGCTTACAAAGAAGGATGTGCCTTTTTGTTTGGGGTACCGCACAGGAAGAAGCCTTCACGGTATTGAAAGATAAGTTGACACATGCTCCTTTACTCCAACTTCCTGATTTTAATAAGACTTTTGAGCTTGAATGTGATGCTAGTGGAATTGGATTAGGAGGTGTGTTATTACAAGATGGCAAACCTGTTGCATACTTTTCTGAAAAATTGAGTGGGCCTAGTCTGAATTATTCTACTTATGATAAAGAATTATATGCTCTTGTTCGGACTTTAGAAACATGGCAACATTATTTATGGCCCAAAGAATTTGTTATACATTCTGATCATGAATCTTTGAAACATATTAAAAGTCAAGCTAAACTGAATCGTAGACATGCTAAATGGGTTGAATTCATTGAGACTTTCCCTTATGTCATTAAACACAAGAAGGGAAAAGAAAATGTTATTGCTGATGCATTGTCTCGTCGCTATACTATGCTTTCACAACTTGACTTCAAAATATTTGGTTTGGAGACCATCAAAGATCAATATGTGCATGATGCTGATTTTAAAGATGTAATGCAGAATTGTAAAGAAGGAAGAATGTGGAACAAGTTTGTCGTTAACGATGGATTTGTGTTTCGTGCTAACAAGCTATGCATTCCAGCTAGCTCCGTTCGTCTTTTGTTGTTGCAGGAGGCGCATGGAGGAGGATTAATGGGACATTTTGGCATGAAGAAGACGGAGGACGTACTTGCTACACATTTCTTTTGGCCAAAGATGAGACGGGATGTTGAGCGTTTTATTGCTCGATGCACTACATGTCAAAAAGCTAAGTCACGACTCAATCCTCATGGTTTATATATGCCTTTGCCTGTACCTAGTGTTCCTTGGGAGGATATATCTATGGACTTTGTTTTAGGTTTACCTCGAACAAAGAAGGGGAGGGATAGCATATTTGTTGTCGTGGATAGATTCTCGAAAATGGCACACTTTATACCATGTCATAAAAGTGATGATGCTGTTAATGTTGCTGATTTGTTCTTTCGTGAAATTATTCGCTTGCATGGTGTGCCAAATACTATTGTTTCAGATCGTGATACTAAATTTCTTAGCCACTTTTGGAGATGTTTATGGGCTAAGTTGGGGACTAAACTGCTTTTTAGTACTACTTGTCACCCCCAAACTGATGGACAAACTAAAGTAGTCAATAGAACGTTGTCTACTATGCTTAGGGCTGTTTTGAAGAATAATAAGAAAATGTGGGAGGAATGCTTGCCTCATATTGAATTTTCTTATAATCGTTCATTGCATTCTACTACTAAGATGTGCCCTTTTGAAGTTGTGTATGGTTTCCTACCTCGTGCACCTATTGATTTGTTGCCTCTTCCATCTTCGGAGAAGGTTAATTTTGATGCTAAACAACGTGCTGAATTGATTTTAAAAATGCATGAGTTAACTAAGGAAAACATTGAGCGCATGAATGCTAAATATAAACTTGCTGGAGATAAGGGTAGAAAACATGTTGTGTTTGCACCTGGAGATCTTGTTTGGTTACATTTGCGTAAGGATAGATTTCCTGATTTGCGCAAATCAAAGTTAATGCCACGTGCTGATGGTCCCTTTAAGGTGTTAGAGAAAATAAATGATAATGCATATAAACTTGAGCTGCCTGCAGGTTTTGGGGTTAGTCCCACTTTTAACATTGCAGATTTGAAGCCTTATTTGGGTGAGGAAGATGAACTTCCGTCGAGGACGACTTCATTTCAAGAAGGGGAGGATGATGAGGACATCAATACAATTGTTACACCCACATCCCCTGCTACTATAGATACTGGACCAGTTACTAGAGCTCGTGCACGCCAACTAAATTACCAGGTACTTTCGTTTCTTGGTAATGATTCTAATGTTCATGAGAATATGATGCTGCCTAAATTGGATACATTTGTTTTGCTTACAAATGAAGGGCCTAGCTTGGAGAAGGATGAACATTGGAACAAGAACAGAGTTACAAGTGATGATTTCAGGACTTTGAAGCCACCATAATGGGTGTATGAAGCCTTGGACGAAATATACAAGATGCCACTTCATAAATTTCGTCCCGAGGCTATTTTAGGTGCTGCGTCACCTTATTATTGGGCCAGGCCCATGTAATTTCGAAATACATAAGTATAGGCTATTTTTAGAGTCCGTATGTGTGGGGAAACAAGAGATAGGGTTGATTTCGGACCCCTCCACCAAGGGCCACGAAATTCCCCCCTCTTCCTCCATATATACAGCCCTTAGGGCATCGTTTAGACTTTGGGTTTTGTTTAGATTAAAAGTTCGCCATAGCTGCAACTTCGCGTACTTCGTTTGTGTTCAACGACCAGACAAAGGCGTCACAGAACCCCACCTTGATCAATAAAGCTTTCATCTTATATTCGCAATATCCAGATTGCAATCTTAGTTTCTTGCTTGTTCTTCGTTTGCTCGCAGGAAACAGACCCTCGTGGTCAGGTTGATCGTGCTCCGGCGTGGTCAATAACCTCTCGGAGTTGGTTTAGCGATTGCTAAGGCGCGACGTCCTCGCACGTTCGTAGTCGGATCGTCAAAGTCGACTTCCACCAAAGCGAAATCCACCATCTCATCGAAAGACGGGACACCTTTGCCTCTATCACTTGTTCTTGCTCCAATGTTCATCCTTCTCCAAGCTAGGCCCTTCATTTGTAAGCAAAACAAATGTATCCAATTTAGGCAGCATCATATTCTCATGAACATTAGAATCATTACCAAGAAACGAAAGTACCTGGTAATTTAGTTGGCGTGGGCGAGCTCTAGTAATTGGTCCAGTATGTATAGCAGCAGGGCCTGTGGGTGTAACAATGGTATTGATGTCCTCATCATCCTCCCCTTCTTGAAATGAAGTCGTCCTCGACGGAAACTCATCTTCCTCTCCCAAATAAGGCTTCAAATCTGCAATGTTAAAAGTGGGACTAACCCCAAAATCTGCAGGCAGCTCAAGTTTATATGCATTATCATTTATTTTCTCTAACACCTTAAAGGGACCATCAGCCCGTGGCATGAGCTTTGATTTGCGCAAATCAGGAAATCTATCCTTACGCAAATGTAACCAAACAAGATCTCCAGGTGCAAACACAACATGTTTTCTACCCTTATCTCCAACAAGTTTATATTTGGCATTCATACACTCAATGTTTTCCTTAGTTAACTCATGCATTTTTAAAATCAATTCAGCACGTTGTTTAGCATCAAAATTAACCTTCTCTGAAGATGGGAGAGGCAACAAATCAATAGGTGCATGAGGTAGGAAACCATACACAACTTCAAAAGGGCACATCTTAGTAGTAGAATGCAATGAACGATTATAAGCAAATTCAATATGAGGCAAGCATTCCTCCCACATTTTCTTATTACTCTTCAAAACAGCCCTAAGCATAGTAGACAATGTTCTATTGACTACTTCAGTTTGGCCATCAGTTTGGGGGTGACAAGTAGTACTAAAAAGCAGTTTAGTCCCCAACTTAGCCCATAAACTTCTCCAAAAGTGGCTAAGAAATTTAGTATCACGATCTGAAACAATAGTATTTGGCACACCATGCAAGCGAATAATTTCACGAAAGAACAAATCAGCAACATTAACAGCATCATCACTTTTATGACATGGTATAAAGTGTGCCATTTTCGAGAATCTATCCACGACAACAAATATGCTATCCCTCCCCTTCTTTGTTCGAGGTAAACCTAAAACAAAGTCCATAGATATATCCTCCCAAGGAACACTAGGTACAGGCAAAGGCATATATAAACCATAAGGATTGAGTCGTGACTTAACTTTTTGACATGTAGTGCAGCGAGCAATAAAACGCTCAACATCCCGTCTCATCTTTGGCCAAAAGAAATGTGTAGCAAGTACGCCCTCCGTCTTCTTCACGCCAAAGTGTCCCATTAATCCTCCTCCATGCGCCTCCTGCAACAACAAAAGACGAACGGAGCTAGCTGGAATGCATAGCTTGTTAGCACGAAACACAAATCCATCATTAACAACAAACTTGTTCCACATTCTTCCTTCTTTACAATTCTGCATTACATCTTTAAAATCAGCATCATGCACATATTGATCTTTGATGGTCTCCAAACCAAATATTTTGAAGTCAAGTTGTGAAAGCATAGTATAGCAACGAGACAATGCATCAGCAATAACATTTTCTTTTCCCTTCTTGTGTTTAATGACATAAGGGAAAGTCTCAATGAATTCAACCCATTTAGCATGTCTACGATTCAGTTTAGCTTGACTTTTAATATGTTTCAAAGATTCATGATCAGAATGTATAACAAATTCTTTGGGCCATAAATAATGTTGCCATGTTTCTAAAGTCCGAACAAGAGCATATAATTCTTTATCATAAGTAGAATAATTCAGACTAGGCCCACTCAATTTTTCAGAAAAGTATGCAACAGGTTTGCCATCTTGTAATAACACACCTCCTAATCCAATTCCACTAGCATCACATTCAAGCTCAAAAGTCTAATTAAAATCAGGAAGTTGGAGTAAAGGAGCATGTGTCAACTTATCTTTCAATACCGTGAAGGCTTCTTCCTGTGCAGTACCCCAAAGAAAAGGCACATCTTTCTTTGTAAGCTCATTGAGAGGTGCAGCAATGGTGCTGAAATCTCTCACAAAACGCCTATAGAATCCAGCGAGGCCAAGAAAACTCCTCACTTGTGTGACCGTTTTGGGCTGCGGCCAACTCTCAATAGCTTCAATCTTGGCTTTATCAACTTCAATTCCCTGTGGAGTAACAACATAGCCAAGAAAAGATACTCGGTCGGTGCAAAAGGTGCACTTCCAAAGGTTACCAAACAAACGTGCATCACGTAGAGCAATAAAAACAGCACGTAAATGTTCCAAATGTTCTTCCAAAGATCTGCTATAAATCAATATGTCATCAAAGTAAACTACCACAAATCGTCCAATGAAAGCACGTAAAACTTCGTTCATTAATCTCATGAAAGTACTAGGTGCATTAGTTAACCCAAAAGGCATGACTAACCACTCATATAATCCAAACTTAGTTTTGAATGCTGTTTTCCATTCATCTCCCAATTTCATACGAATTTGATGGTATCCACTACGCAAATCAACTTTGGAGAATATTGTAGAGCCACTCAATTCATCAAGCATATCATCTAGCCTAGGAATAGGATGACGATAACGAATAGTAATATTATTAATGCCTCTACAATCAACACACATACGTGATGTACCATCCTTTTTTGGCACTAGAATAATAGGAACAGCACAAGGACTAAGGGATTCGCGTATATAACCTTTGTTGAGAAGCTCTTGTACTTGACGCATAATCTCCTTCGTCTCCTCTGGATTGGTACGGTATGGTGCACGGTTTGGCAGTGAAGCACCGGGAATTAAGTCAAACTGATGCTCAATCCCTCGAATAGGCGGTAATCCCGGTGGCACGTCTTGTGGAAAGACGTCAGCGAACTCCTGCAAAATGTTAGTGACAGCAGGAGGCAAAGAGGAAGGCACGTCCTCAAATGAAAATAATGCCTCTTTGCACACAAAAGCATAGCAAACAGATTTGCTGAAATCTAGCTCATCAATATCAGATTTGGTGGCAAATAAACATGCACTTTTCAATTTAATTTCAGAAGCAACACTAGATGGTTTGATAGAGGCAAAGGTGTCCCGTCTTTCGATGAGATGGTGGATTTCGCTTTGGTGGAAGTCGACTTTGACGATCCGACTACGAACGTGCGAGGACGTCGCGCCTTAGCAATCGCTAAACCAACTCCGAGAGGTTATTGACCACGCCGGAGCACGATCAACCTGACCACGAGGGTCTGTTTCCTACGAGCAAACGAAGAACAAGCAAGAAACTAAGATTGCAATCTGGATATTGCGAATATAAGATGAAAGCTTTATTGATCAAGGTGGGGTTCTGTGACGCCTTTGTCTGGTCGTTGAACACAAACGAAGTACGCGAAGTTGCAGCTATGGCGAACTTTTAATCTAAACAAAACCCAAAGTCTAAACGATGCCCTAAGGGCTGTATATATGGAGGAAGAGGGGGGAATTTCGTGGCCCTTGGTGGAGGGGTCCGAAATCAACCCTATCTCTTGTTTCCCCACACATACGGACTCTAAAAATAGCCTATACTTATGTATTTCGAAATTACATGGGCCTGGCCCAATAATAAGGTGACGCAGCACCTAAAATAGCCTCGGGACGAAATTTATGAAGTGGCATCTTGTATATTTCGTCCAAGGCTTCATACACCCATTATGGTGGCTTCAAAGTCCTGAAATCATCACTTGTAACTCTGTTCTTGTTCCAATGTTCATCCTTCTCCAAGCTAGGCCCTTCATTTGTAAGCAAAACAAATGTATCCAATTTAGGCAGCATCATATTCTCATGAACATTAGAATCATTACCAAGAAACGAAAGTACCTGGTAATTTAGTTGGCGTGCACGAGCTCTAGTAACTGGTCCAGTATCTATAGTAGCAGGGGATGTGGGTGTAACAATTGTATTGATGTCCTCATCATCCTCCCCTTCTTGAAATGAAGTCGTCCTCGACGGAAGTTCATCTTCCTCACCCAAATAAGGCTTCAAATCTGCAATGTTAAAAGTGGGACTAACCCCAAAACCTGCAGGCAGCTCAAGTTTATATGCATTATCATTTATTTTCTCTAACACCTTAAAGGGACCATCAGCACGTGGCATTAACTTTGATTTGCGCAAATCAGGAAATCTATCCTTACGCAAATGTAACCAAACAAGATCTCCAGGTGCAAACACAACATGTTTTCTACCCTTATCTCCAGCAAGTTTATATTTAGCATTCATGCGCTCAATGTTTTCCTTAGTTAACTCATGCATTTTTAAAATCAATTCAGCACGTTGTTTAGCATCAAAATTAACCTTCTCCGAAGATGGAAGAGGCAACAAATCAATAGGTGCACGAGGTAGGAAACCATACACAACTTCAAAAGGGCACATCTTAGTAGTAGAATGCAATGAACGATTATAAGCAAATTCAATATGAGGCAAGCATTCCTCCCACATTTTCTTATTATTCTTCAAAACAGCCCTAAGCATAGTAGACAATGTTCTATTGACTACTTCAGTTTGTCCATCAGTTTGGGGGTGACAAGTAGTACTAAAAAGCAGTTTAGTGCCCAACTTAGCCCATAAACATCTCCAAAAGTGGCTAAGAAATTTAGTATCACGATCTGAAACAATAGTATTTGGCACACCATGCAAACGAATAATTTCACGAAAGAACAAATCAGCAACATTAACAGCATCATCGCTTTTATGACATGGTATAAAGTGTGCCATTTTCGAGAATCTATCCACGACAACAAATATGCTATCCCTCCCCCTCTTTGTTCGAGGTAAACCTAAAACAAAGTCCATAGATATATCCTCCCAAGGAACACTAGGTACAGGCAAAGGCATATATAAACCATGAGGATTGAGTCGTGACTTAGCTTTTTGACATGTAGTGCAGCGAGCAATAAAACGCTCAACATCCCGTCTCATCTTTGGCCAAAAGAAATGTGTAGCAAGTACGTCCTCCGTCTTCTTCACGCCAAAGTGTCCCATTAATCCTCCTCCATGCGCCTCCTGCAACAACAAAAGACGAACGGAGCTAGCTGGAATGCATAGCTTGTTAGCACGAAACACAAATCCATCGTTAACAACAAACTTGTTCCACATTCTTCCTTCTTTACAATTATGCATTACATCTTTAAAATCAGCATCATGCACATATTGATCTTTGATGGTCTCTAAACCAAATATTTTGAAGTCAAGTTGTGAAAGCATAGTATAGCGACGAGACAATGCATCAGCAATAACATTTTCTTTTCCCTTCTTGTGTTTAATGACATAAGGGAAAGTCTCAATGAATTCAACCCATTTAGCATGTCTACGATTCAGTTTAGCTTGACTTTTAATATGTTTCAAAGATTCATGATCAGAATGTATAACAAATTCTTTGAGCCATAAATAATGTTGCCATGCTTCTTCCTGTGCGGTACCCCAAAGAAAAGGCACATCTTTCTTTGTAAGCTCATTGAGAGGTGCAGCAATGGTGCTGAAATCTCTCACAAAACGCCTATAGAATCCAGCGAGGCCAAGAAAACTCCTCACTTGTGTGACCGTTTTGGGCTGCGGCCAACTCTCAATAGCTTCAATCTTGGCTTTATCAACTTCAATTCCCTGTGGAGTAACAACATAGCCAAGAAAAGATACTCGGTCGGTGCAAAAGGTGCACTTCCCAAGGTTACCAAACAAACGTGCATCACGTAGAGCAATAAAAACAGCACGTAAATGTTCCAAATGTTCTTCCAAAGATCTGCTATAAATCAATATGTCATCAAAGTAAACTACCACAAATCGTCCAATGAAAGCACGTAAAACTTCGTTCATTAATCTCATGAAAGTACTAGGTGCATTAGTTAACCCAAAAGGCATGACTAACCACTCATATAATCCAAACTTAGTTTTAAATGCTGTTTTCCATTCATCTCCCAATTTCATATGAATTTGATGGTAGCCACTACGCAAATCAACTTTGGAGAATATTGTAGAGCCACTCAATTCATCAAGCATATCATCTAGCCTAGGAATAGGATGACGATAACGAATAATAATATTATTAATGCCCCTACAATCAACACACATACGTGATGTACCATCCTTTTTCGGCACTAGAATAATAGGAACAGCACAAGGACTAAGGGATTCGCGTATATAACCTTTGTCGAGAAGCTCTTGTACTTGACGCATAATCTCCTTCGTCTCCTCTGGATTGGTACGGTATGGTGCACGGTTTGGCAGTGAAGCACCGGGAATTAAGTCAATCTGATGCTCAATCCCTCGAATAGGCGGTAATCCCGGTGGCACGTCTTGTGGAAAAACGTCAGCGAACTCCTGCAAAATGTTAGTGACAGCAGGAGGCAAAGAGGAAGGCACGTCCTCGAATGAAAATAATGCCTCTTTGCACACAAAAGCATAGCAAACAGATTTGCTGAAATCTAGCTCATCAATATCAGATTTGGTGGCAAATAAACATGCACTTTTCAATTTAATTTCAGAAGCAACACTAGATGGTTTATTATTAGGCTTTATTTGTTGCTCAAATTCTTTTGCCACAATCTGATTTTCACTCTTATTCTTCTCCTGTTGTGCTTTATTAGCTCTATTAATATCATCTTTCAAAATGGAAGCAGGAGTCATAGGAAGCAAAGTAATATTTTTATCCTTATGAACAAGAGTATAGTGATTGTTTCTACCATGGTGTACAGAATTTTTATCAAATTGCCATGGTCTACCAAGTAATAAGGAACATGCTTGCATAGGTACCACATCACAATCAACATAATCAGCATATGTAGAGATACTAAAATGCACACGAACAATACGTGTTACCTCAACCTTGCCGCTGTTGTTGAACCATTGGATGTAGTAAGGATGTGGATGTGGTCTTGTGGTGAGAGAAAGCTTCTCCACCATCTCCATGCTAGCCAAGTTGTTGCAGCTCCCTCCGTCTATTATGACGCGCACAGAACGTTCCTTCACAACTCCCTTGGTATGGAACAAATTGTGCCTCTGATTTTGCTCAGCTTGTGTGACCTGCACACTCAAAACACGTTGAGCAACTAAACATTCATACCTGTCAGCGTCTTCAGGAGCCATGTATTGCGTCTCATGATCAGAATCATCTCCACCATGTTCTTCACGTGTAATAAGAGCCAATGTCTCCTCATCATAGTCACTAGCGGACTCATATCCACCATCCGCAGTAGCAATCATCACACGCGGAGATTTGCATTCCCTCGCATAATGACCTCCTCCCTTACAACGACGACAAATAATATCACTTGTGTGCCCTGTTGATGCCATGGAAGAAGAAGAACGCTGTGCAGGCCCCGCAGGTGCGCTCTTGGCAGATAATGGTGGTTGTGCCTGTTTTCTTGTATCACGGCTGGAGGTGGCACCGGATGGAGGTGCTGGTGCAGTTGAAGTAGAAGATGCACGTGGTGTCCATGATGAAGATCGGCCTGCAGAAAAGTTAGTTCGCCCCAATACTTGTCGATCCTGCACTTCACGTTCAGCTTTACAAGCAAGATGGAATAAACGAGTGATATTAGTATACTCCTTATAGTCTAGAATGGTCTGAATCTCTCTATTTAATCCACCCAGAAAACGTGCAAGCATAGCTTCATTCTCCTCAACAATACCACATCTAATCATGCCAGTTTGTAATTCCTGATAATATTCTTCTACAGAATTTTTTCCTTGTCTTAAACGCTGCAATTTTTGAAGCAATTCACGTTGATAATATGGTGGAACCCAACGCGTACGCATAGCAGTTTTCAAAGCAGCCCAAGTAGTTGGAATAGGATATAATCTACAATGTTCAGACCACCATACACATGCAAAACTAGTGAAAGCACAAACAGCAGCAGCAACGCGTCTCTCCTCAGGATATTGTAAACATGTAAATCGTTGTTCAGTTTCTAACTCCCAAGTAAGATATATATCAGGAACATATCTACCCTCAAATGGTGGAATATTCAATTTCAGTTTAGGAATATGGACATCATCGCGTACCTGAGGTGGTGGTGCAGGCCTACCATTACGAATATATACCTGAGGTCGACCTGCTGGTGGTGGTACAGGTGGCTGCACGTAGTGTTGATTTTGATCAACCTCATCCTCATAGTCTCCCACATAATCATCCTCCTCCGCATCAGCAGCAGGAGCCACAGAAGTATCAACAGCAGCACCAACAGTTTGGCCAAACGCAAGAGGAACACGGCTTGCTCGGCGGAGGTCTGCTTCGCGACGTGGAGGCAGACGTTGTTGTTGTTGGAGAGGTGCGTTAGCTGCAGCGGGTGGTGGTGGTGGAAGACGCGCGAGCAATTCATTAAACTTGTTATCGAGCTTTGTTTCGAACGTCTTCTGATAGAGGCAAAGGTGTCCCGTCTTTCGATGAGATGGTGGATTTCGCTTTGGTGGAAGTCGACTTTGACGATCCGACTACGAACGTGCGAGGACGTCGCGCCTTAGCAATCGCTAAACCAACTCCGAGAGGTTATTGACCACGCCGGAGCACGATCAACCTGACCACGAGGGTCTGTTTCCTGCGAGCAAACGAAGAACAAGCAAGAAACTAAGATTGCAATCTGGATATTGCGAATATAAGATGAAAGCTTTATTGATCAAGGTGGGGTTCTGTGACGCCTTTGTCTGGTCGTTGAACACAAACGAAGTACGCGAAGTTGCAGCTATGGCGAACTTTTAATCTAAACAAAACCCAAAGTCTAAACGATGCCCTAAGGGCTGTATATATGGAGGAAGAGGGGGGGAATTTCGTGGCCCTTGGTGGAGGGGTCCGAAATCAACCCTATCTCTTGTTTCCCCACACATACTGACTCTAAAAATAGCCTATACTTATGTATTTCGAAATTACATGGGCCTGGCCCAATAATAAGGTGACGCAGCACCTAAAATAGCCTCGGGACGAAATTTATGAAGTGGCATCTTGTATATTTCGTCCAAGGCTTCATGCACCCATTATGGTGGCTTCAAAGTCCTGAAATCATCACTTGTAACTCCGTTCTTGTTCCCCTTGCGCATGCCATCATCTCCATGCTTGTTCTTGCTCCAATGTTCATCCTTCTCCAAGCTAGGCCCTTCATTTGTAAGCAAAACAAATGTATCCAATTTAGGCAGCATCATATTCTCATGAACATTAGAATCATTACCAAGAAACGAAAGTACCTGGTAACTTAGTTGGCGTGCACGAGCTCTAGTAATTGGTCCAGTATGTATAGCAGCAGGGGCTGTGGGTGTAACAATTGTATTGATGTCCTCATCAAAGCATAGCTTCATTCTCCTCAACAATACCACATCTAATCATGCCAGTTTGTAATTCCTGATAATATTCTTCTACAGAATTTTTCCCTTGTCTTAAACGCTGCAATTTTTGAAGCAATTCACGTTGATAATATGGTGGAACCCAACGCGTACGCATAGCAGTTTTCAAAGCAGCCCAAGTAGTTGGAATAGGATATAATCTACAATGTTCAGACCACCATACACATGCAAAACTAGTGAAAGCACAAACAGCAGCAGCAACTCGTCTCTCCTCAGGATATTGTAAACATGTAAATCGTTGTTCAGTTTCTAACTCCCAAGTAAGATATATATCAGGAACATATCTACCCTCAAATGGTGGAATATTCAATTTCAGTTTAGGAATATGGACATCATCTCGTACCTGAGATGGTGGTGCAGGCCTACCATTACGAATATATACCTGAGGTCGACCTGCTGGTGGTGGTGCTGGTGGCTGCTCGTAGATCTGATTTTGATCAACCTCATCCTCATAATCGCCCGCATACTCATCATCCTCCTGGGTACCAGCAACAGCAGTAGCAGGAGCCACAGAAGTATCAGCACCAACAGTTTGGCCAAACGCAAGAGGAACACGGCTCGCTCGGCGAAGGTCTATTTCGCGATGTGGAGGTAGTCGTTGTTGTTGTTGTTGGAGAGGTGCGTTAGGTGCAGCAAGTGGTGGTGGTGGAAGACGCGCGAGCAATTCATTAAATCTGTTATCGAGCTTTGTTTCGAACGTCTTCTCAAGGCCAGTGATCTTCTCCATGGCCTCTTCAAAATTGTTCAGCACATCTTGCACCTGTTCAGTCATCATTTGCTGAAACTTATCATGAAGCTCCTTGTTCGATAAATTCTCCCAGTCAATCTTGTCGGCTTGTGATCCTGGCATGGTTAGCAGCAATAGAAACACACAAGAATATGATCCTACAGACTACGAACAAATGGTGGTGGTGGGTGTCACAAATTCGTCAAGCAAAACTCAAATTCTTACCAGTTCTTACCCAGCAGCAGGCGGTGATCGGCAACCGTTGTAGTCAAAAACTCTCAAAGCTTGGATAGAGCGATTACCAGGGAGAGTCAAACACACGACGTAGATGTATGTGGAGCTGGGAAGGCTTATAGTATGGTAGCAAAAAGGGTCAGCAATAATCAATTCAGAGATGCAAAGTTGAATAAACGCTCAACGACGATACTGTGCTGGTCCTAGGCTAGACTGTGCTAGAGACGCGAGCCTAGAACACCAACAAAATCACGGCGCGGCACGTAAACAAGGGAAAAGCACACTCTGAATTTTTTTTTTCGCTCTTTTTTTTTGCGCTCTTTTTTTTTGCGCTGCTTGTTTTTTTTTGCGAAAAATCACTATAATGGCGAGTGTCTCAAAACTCTTCCTAGCTCAAACTGACAGGATGGGCACGAAATTTTTCGACCAATTTTTTTTTTTCGACTGCCCGGACCCAAAAACTGGAAACGGGTCAAAAAAAACTTCCTATAATGGCACCTGTCTCAAAACACTCAGAAACACCTAAAAATAGGATAGCCAGAATTTTTTTCGAAAAATGCGTTTTCGAAAAATTTTGGGCCTAAACGGAGCGTGGCTACCCGACTCTTTTTTTTTTCCGAAACCTACTCCGGCAAGGAAACACGAATCGGAATCTAGATTGATCCCGAAAACAAACCTAATAAGCAAGGAACTCGGATTGGTGGTGGATATATGGTGGTGGTATATGGCAGCGGTGGTAGTATTTGGATATGGATCGGTGGTGGTATATGGACACGGATTGGTGGTGGTATATGGATACGGATTCGGAGCGGTGGTGGTAGATGGCAGGGGCGATGATGATGGTGCGGCGGCGGCGTGACAACTTATGACCAGAACTCGAAACTCTAAAAGACTAGACTCTAAGACCAGCAACTAGACACGACGATGCAACCGCAAATTCAACAAAGCAAAACCCTAAAAAGATTATGCAAGGCTCAGATTGGTTCGGATATGATGAACTAACCCTAATTTTTTTTTGTGGCTTTTTCGTGGACTATAGGTATGAAGAACAGACTCGATCTAAACTACTAAAAAACTGTAAAATCTCACCGAGCAACCTGGAAATCTGATACCACTTGATAGAGGCAAAGGTGTCCCGTCTTTCGATGAGATGTGGATTTCGCTTTGGTGGAAGTCGACTTTGACGATCCGACTACGAACGTGCGAGGACGTCGCGCCTTAGCAATCGCTAAACCAACTCCGAGAGGTTATTGACCACGCCGGAGCACGATCAACCTGACCACGAGGGTCTGTTTCCTGCGAGCAAACGAAGAACAAGCAAGAAACTAAGATTGCAATCTGGATATTGCGAATATAAGATGAAAGCTTTATTGATCAAGGTGGGGTTCTGTGACGCCTTTGTCTGGTCGTTGAACACAAACGAAGTACGCGAAGTTGCAGCTATGGCGAACTTTTAATCTAAACAAAACCCGAAGTCTAAACGATGCCCTAAGGGCTGTATATATGGAGGAAGAGGGGGGGAATTTCGTGGCCCTTGGTGGAGGGGTCCGAAATCAACCCTATCTCTTGTTTCCCCACACATACGTACTCTAAAAATAGCCTATACTTATGTATTTCGAAATTACATGGGCCTGGCCCAATAATAAGGTGATGCAGCACCTAAAATAGCCTCGGGACGAAATTTATGAAGTGGCATCTTGTATATTTCGTCCAAGGCTTCATGCACCCATTATGGTGGCTTCAAAGTCCTGAAATCATCACTTGTAACTCCGTTCTTGTTCCCCTTGCGCATGCCATCATCTCCATGCTTGTTCTTGCTCCAATGTTCATCCTTCTCCAAGCTAGGCCCTTCATTTGTAAGCAAAACAAATGTATCCAATTTAGGCAGCATCATATTCTCATGAACATTAGAATCATTACCAAGAAACGAAAGTACCTGGTAATTTAGTTGGCGTGCGCGAGCTCTAGTAATTGGTCCAGTATGTATAACAGCAGGGCTTGTGGGTGTAACAATGGTATTGATGTCCTCATCATCATGTCACGAGTATAATAAGCAGGGACGAAAGTATGTCGCATGGCAAGTTTCAAATCATCCCAAGTAGTAGGTATATAATCAGGGTGTAACCGACAATATTCACTCCACCAAACCAAAGCATAACCAGTGAAAGAACCAACCGCAACCTTAACCTTTTTATGTTCATTGAAATTATGGGAAGCAAATATATTTTTTATGTCGAACTGCCATTCAATATATAAAGCAGGTTTAAAACGGCCATTAAATGGTGGTATAGATACATTAACCTGATCATGTGCATTTGGATGTTTGTGCACCTCTCATGACGGTTGTGGTATTTGCAAAGGTGGTGGCACGTCTCCCGCGATCGACAAAGCCCATGAATTGACTCTAGATCCTGTCATGATTAGTAGAACAAGAAACAAAACCCAAAAATAATGTTCCTATAACTACTAGGATGTGGTGGTAAAACGCTCACAGTAAAGCAAATATCAATGTCTTACAAGTTCTTACCATGCAGCAGGCGGTGATCGGCAACCAGCGGTGTCAAGTAACTATGAATATTGAGTAAAGCGATTGCGAGGGGAGCGTACGTATACATGGTGTAGAAATATGTGGAGCTGGGTTGGCTATATATTGTAGCAAAAGATTAGCAATAATCAATTCAAAGATGCAATGTTGAATAAACGCTCAACGACGGTACTGTGCTGGTCCTAGGCTAGATCAAACTAGAGACGCGAGCCTAGAACACTAATGAGGTCACGTCGTAATGAGGACATGACTACCTTGGATATGACCAAAAATATTGCATATATGCATATTTGTCAGGTGATTTCTAGTGCAAACTATTCAATAATCTATTTATGTTATCCAGAACAAAAATACTTCACACACTTTTGTGTTTTGTCTAATTGCAGGTGTATGGGACATTTGTACAATCCACATATGAAGATAAGAAAGAAAGAGATGTTTATTTGCTGTCCAAGAAGTTCTCTCACGTCACTTTTGGCCCAAGAGAAGATAGAGTCCAAGTCTCTCACGTTCTGGATTCAGATTCGGACTGCACAGACATACCTGACTCAAAACACACACAAGTTTTCCATACGGACTCCGAATTGGGTGATTCTTTTTTGTTGGAAACTAGATTTCGTGCACTTTCCAACCCAATTGGAATCACCTTCAAATTCGCCCGGAGCGTTGAGTTGTGGACGAAACAATCTGATGCTGCAGCAGAATCCGAGTCAAACTACAAGTCCAAAGGTGTTACATCACCTCCACTTGGGCCCATTGGCCTTGTACGACCTAGATTTAGTTTTAGGCTGCCTTGGGACGTCCTCCCACCTCCTTGGCCGCCACCCCTTGCTCCTATATAATTAGATCCATCTAGTAGCTTTTCCTTGGGATTTGTTTAGTTAAAAGTTAGCCATTGCAACTTCGTGTACTTCGTTTGTGTCCAACGACCAGACCAAGACCGCTTCCGGATCCCCACCATTATCAATACTTCATATATATTCGCAATATTCAGATTGCTTTATCATATTCTTGCTCGTTCTTCGATCGCTTGCAGGAATAGACTTTCGTGGTCAGGTTGATCGTGCTCCAGCGTGGTCAATAACCTCTCGGAGTTGGTTTAGCGATTGCTAAGGCGCAACGTCGTGCACGTTTGTAGTCGGATTGATGAGGACATGACTACCTTGGATATGACTAAAAATATTGCATATATGCATATTTGTCAGGTGATTTCTAGTGCAAACTATTCAATAATCTATTTATGTTATCCAGAACAAAAATACTTCACACACTTTTGTGTTTTGTCTAATTGCAGGTGTATGGGACATTTGTACAATCCACATATGAAGATAAGGAAGAAAGAGATGTTTATTTGCTGTCCAAAAAGTTCTCTCACGTCACTTTTGGCCCAAGAGAAGATAGAGTCCAAGTCTCTCACGTTCTGGATTCAGATTCGGACTGCACAGACATACCTGACTCAAAACGCACACAAGTTTTTCATACGGACTTCGAATTGGGTGATTCTTTTTTTGTTGGAAACTAGATTTCGTGCACTTTCCAACCCAATTGGAATCACCTTCAAATTCGTCCGGAGCGTTGAGTTGTGGACGAAACAATCTGATGCTACAGCAGAATCCGAGTCAAACTACAAGTCCAAAGGTGTTACATCACCTCCACTTGGGCCCATTGGCCTTGTACGACCTAGATTTAGTTTTAGGCTGCCTTGGGACGTCCTCCCACCTCCTTGGCCGCCACCCCTTGCTCCTATATAAGTAGATCTGATGAGGACATGACTACCTTGGATATGACCAAAAATATTGCATATATGCATATTTGTCAGGTGATTTCTAGTGCAAACTATTCAATAATCTATTTATGTTATCCAGAACAAAAATACTTCACACACTTTTGTGTTTTGTCTAATTGCAGGTGTATGGGACATTTGTACAATCCACATATGAAGATAAGGAAGAAAGAGATGTTTATTTGCTGTCCAAAAAGTTCTCTCACGTCACTTTTGGCCCAAGAGAAGATAGAGTCCAAGTCTCTCACGTTTTGGATTCAGATTCGGACTGCACAGACATACCTGACTCAAAACGCACACAAGTTTTTCATACGGACTCCGAATTGGGTGATTCTTTTTTGTTGGAAACTAGATTTCGTGCACTTTCCAACCCAATTGGAATCACCTTCAAATTCGTCCGGAGCGTTGAGTTGTGGACGAAACAATCTGATGCTGCAGCAGAATCCGAGTCAAACTACAAGTCCAAAGGTGTTACATCACCTCCACTTGGGCCCATTGGCCTTGTACGACCTAGATTTAGTTTTAGGCTGCCTTGGGACGTCCTCCCACCTCCTTGGCCGCCACCCCTTGCTCCTATATAAGTAGATCCATCTAGTAGCTTTTCCTTGGGATTTGTTTAGTTAAAAGTTAGCCATTGCAACTTCGTGTACTTCGTTTGTGTCCAACGACCAGACCAAGACCGCTTCCGGATCCCCACCATTATCAATACTTCATATTTATTTGCAATATTCAGATTGCTTTATCATATTCTTGCTCATTCTTCGATTGCTTGCAGGAATAGACCTTCGTGGTCAGGCTGACCGTGCTTCCAGCATCGTCAGTAACCTCAGGAGATTGGTTTAGCGATTGCTAAGGCGCAACGTCGTGCACGTTTGTAGTCGGATCGTCAAAGTCGTCTCCACCAAATCGATAGTTATCATCTCATCGAAAGATCGGGACCCTCGCCTCTATCAAGTGGTATCAGATTTCCAGGTTGCTCGGTGAGATTTTACAGTTTTTCGTAGTTTAGATCGAGTCTGTTCTTCATACCTATAGTCCACGAAAAAGCCAAAAAAAATTAGGGTTAGTTCATCCCATCCGAACCAATCTGAGCCTTGCATAATCTTTTCTGTATTTGCTTTGTTGAATTTGCGGTTGCATCGTCGTGTTCAGTTGCTGGTCTTAGCGTCTAGTCTTTTAGAGTTTCGAGTTCTGTTCACAAGTTGTCACGCCGTCGCCGCACCATCATCATCGCCCTGCCATCTACCAACACCGCTCCGAATCCGTATCCATATACCACCACCAATCCGTGTCCATATACCACCACCGATCCATATCCATATACTACCACCGCTGCCATATACCACCACCATATATCCACCACCAATCCGAGTTCCTTGCTTATTAGGTTTGTTTTCGGGATCAATCTAGATTCCGATTCGTGTTTCCTTGCCGGAGTAGGTTTCGGAAAAAAAAAAGAGTCGGGTAGCCACGCTCCGTTTAGGCCCAAAATTTTTCGAAAACGCATTTTTCGAAAAAAATTCTGGCTATCCTATTTTTAGGTGTTTCTGAGTGTTTTGAGACAGGTGCCATTATAGGAAGTTTTTTTTGACCCGTTTCCAGTTTTTGGGTCCGGGCAGTCGAAAAAAAAAAATTGGTCGAAAAATTTCGTGCCCATCCTGTCAGTTTGAGCTAGGAAGAGTTTTGAGACACTCGCCATTATAGTGATTTTTCGCAAAAAAAAACAAGCAGCGCAAAAAAAAAGAGCGCAAAAAAAAAGAGCGAAAAAAAAAATTCAGAGTGTGCTTTTCCCTTGTTTACGTGCCGCGCCGTGATTTTGTTGGTGTTCTAGGCTCGCGTCTCTAGCACAGTCTAGCCTAGGACCAGCACAGTATCGTCGTTGAGCGTTTATTCAACTTTGCATCTCTGAATTGATTATTGCTGACCCTTTTTGCTACCATACTATAAGCCTTCCCAGCTCCACATACATCTACGTCGTGTGTTTGACTCTCCCTGGTAATCGCTCTATCCAAGCTTTGAGAGTTTTTGACTACAACGGTTGCCGATCACCGCCTGCTGCTGGGTAAGAACTGGTAAGAATTTGAGTTTTGCTTGACGAATTTGTGACACCCACCACCACCATTTGTTCGTAGTCTGTAGGATCATATTCTTGTGTGTTTCTATTGCTGCTAACCATGCCAGGATCACAAGCCGACAAGATTGACTGGGAGAATTTATCGAACAAGGAGCTTCATGATAAGTTTCAGCAAATGATGACTGAACAGGTGCAAGATGTGCTGAACAATTTTGAAGAGGCCATGGAGAAGATCACTGGCCTTGAGAAGACGTTCGAAACAAAGCTCGATAACAGATTTAATGAATTGCTCGCGCGTCTTCCACCACCACCACTTGCTGCACCTAACGCACCTCTCCAACAACAACAACAACGACTACCTCCACATCGCGAAATAGACCTTCGCCGAGCGAGCCGTGTTCCTCTTGCGTTTGGCCAAACTGTTGGTGCTGATACTTCTGTGGCTCCTGCTACTGCTGTTGCTGGTACCCAGGAGGATGATGAGTATGCGGGCGATTATGAGGATGAGGTTGATCAAAATCAGATCTACGAGCAGCCACCAGCACCACCACCAGCAGGTCGACCTCAGGTATATATTCGTAATGGTAGGCCTGCACCACCATCTCAGGTACGAGATGATGTCCATATTCCTAAACTGAAATTGAATATTCCACCATTTGAGGGTAGATATGTTCCTGATATATATCTTACTTGGGAGTTAGAAACTGAACAACGATTTACATGTTTACAATATCCTGAGGAGAGACGAGTTGCTGCTGCTGTTTGTGCTTTCACTAGTTTTGCATGTGTATGGTGGTCTGAACATTGTAGATTATATCCTATTCCAACTACTTGGGCTGCTTTGAAAACTGCTATGCGTACGCGTTGGGTTCCACCATATTATCAACGTGAATTGCTTCAAAAATTGCAGCGTTTAAGACAAGGGAAAAATTTTGTAGAAGAATATTATCAGGAATTACAAACTGGCATGATTAGATGTGGTATTGTTGAGGAGAATGAAGCTATGCTTGCACGTTTTCTGGGTGGATTAAATAGAGAGATTCAGACCATTCTAGACTATAAGGAGTATACTAATATCACTCGTTTATTCCATCTTGCTTGTAAAGCTGAACATGAAGTGCAGGATCGACAAGCATTGGGGCGAACTAACTTTTCTGCAGGCCGACCTTCATCATGGACACCACGTGCATCTTCTACTTCAACTGCACCAGCACCTCCATCCGGTGCCACCTCCAGCCGTGATACAAGAAAACAGGCACAACCACCATTATCTGCCAAGAGCGCACCTGCGGGGCCTGCACAGCGTTCTTCTTCTTCCATGGCATCAACAGGGCACACAAGTGATATTATTTGTCGTCGTTGTAAGGGAGGAGGTCATTATGCGAGAGAATGCAAATCTCCGCGTGTGATGATTGCTACCGCGGATGGTGGATATGAGTCCGCTAGTGACTATGATGAGGAGACATTGGCTCTTATTACACGTGAAGAACATGGTGGAGATGTGATAGAGGCGGGGTGTCCCGATCTTTCGATGAGATGATAACTATCGACTTGGTGGAGACGACTTTGACGATCCGACTACAAACGTGCACGACGTTGCGCCTTAGCAATCGCTAAACCAACTCCGAGAGGTTATTGACCACGCCGGAGCACAATCAACCTGACCACGAAGGTCTATTCCTGCAAGCAATCGAAGAACAAGCAAAAATATGATAAAAGCAATCTGAATATTGCGAGTATATATGAAGTATTGATAAAGGTGGGGATCCGTAAGCGGTCTTGGTCTGGTCGTTGGACACAAACGAAGTACACGAAGTTGCAATGGCTAACTTTTAACTAAACAAATCCCAAGGAAAAGCTACTAGATGGATCTACTTATATAGGAGCAAGGGGTGGTGATAGAGGCAAAGGTGTCCCGTCTTTCGATGAGATGGTGGATTTCGCTTTGGTGGAAGTCGACTTTGACGATCCGACTACGAACGTGCGAGGACGTCGCGCCTTAGCAATCGCTAAACCAACTCCGAGAGGTTATTGACCACGCCGGAGCACGATCAACCTGACCACGAGGGTCTGTTTCCTGCGAGCAAACGAAGAACAAGCAAGAAACTGAGATTGCAATCTGGATATTGCGAATATAAGATGAAAGCTTTATTGATCAAGGTGGGGTTCTGTGACGCCTTTGTCTGGTCGTTGAACACAAACGAAGTACGCGAAGTTGCAGCTATGGCGAACTTTTAATCTAAACAAAACCCAAAGTCTAAACGATGCCCTAAGGGCTGTATATATGGAGGAAGAGGGGGGAATTTCGTGGCCCTTGGTGGAGGTGATGAGGACATGACTACCTTGGATATGACCAAAAATATTGCATATATGCATATTTGTCAGGTGATTTCTAGTGCAAACTATTCAATAATCTATTTATGTTATCCAGAACAAAAATACTTCACACACTTTTGTGTTTTGTCTAATTGCAGGTGTATGGGACATTTGTACAATCCACATATGAAGATAAGGAAGAAAGAGATGTTTATTTGCTGTCCAAAAAGTTCTCTCACGTCACTTTTGGCCCAAGAGAAGATAGAGTCCAAGTCTCTCACGTTCTGGATTCATATTCGGACTGCACAGACATACCTGACTCAAAACGCACACAAGTTTTTCATACGGACTCCGAATTGGGTGATTCTTTTTTGTTGGAAACTAGATTTCGTGCACTTTCCAACCCAATTGGAATCACCTTCAAATTCGTCCGGAGCGTTGAGTTGTGGACGAAACAATCTGATGCTGCAGCAGAATCCGAGTCAAACTACAAGTCCAAAGGTGTTACATCACCTCCACTTGGGCCCATTGGCCTTGTACGACCTAGATTTAGTTTTAGGCTGCCTTGGGACGTCCTCCCACCTCCTTGGCCGCCACCCCTTGCTCCTATATAAGTAGATCCATCTAGTAGCTTTTCCTTGGGATTTGTTTAGTTAAAAGTTAGCCATTGCAACTTCGTGTACTTCGTTTGTGTCCAACGACCAGACCAAGACCGCTTACGGATCCCCACCATTATCAATACCTCATATATATTTGCAATATTCAGATTTGATAGAGGCGAGGGTGTCCCGATCTTTCGATGAGATGATAACTATCGATTTTGTGGAGACGACTTTGACGATCCGACTACAAACATGCACGACGTTGCGCCTTAGCAATCGCTAAACCAATCTCCTGAGGTTACTGACGATGCCGGAAGCACGGTCAGCCTGACCACGAAGGTCTATTCCTGCAAGCAATCGAAGAACGAGCAAGAATATGATAAAGCAATCTGAATATTGCAAATATATATGAGGTATTGATAATGGTGGGGATCCGTAAGCGGTCTTGGTCTGGTCGTTGGACACAAACGAAGTACACGAAGTTGCAATGGCTAACTTTTAACTAAACAAATCCCAAGGAAAAGCTACTAGATGGATCTACTTATATAGGAGCAAGGGGTGGCGGCCAAGGAGGTGGGAGGACGTCCCAAGGCAGCCTAAAACTAAATCTAGGTCGTACAAGGCCAATGGGCCCAAGTGGAGGTGCTGTAACACCTTTGGACTTGTAGTTTGACTCGGATTCTGCTGCAGCATCAGATTGTTTCGTCCACAACTCAACGCTCCGGACGAATTTGAAGGTGATTCGAATTGGGTTGGAAAGTGCACGAAATCTAGTTTCCAACAAAAAAAGAATCACCCAATTCGGAGTCCGTATGAAAAACTTGTGTGCGTTTTGAGTCAGGTATGTCTGTGCAGTCCGAATCTGAATCCAAAACGTGAGAGACTTGAACTCTATCTTCTCTTGGGCCAAAAGTGACGTGAGAGAACTTTTTGGACAGCAAATAAACATCTCTTTCTTCCTTATCTTCATATGTGGATTGTACAAATGTCCCATACACCTGCAATTAGACAAAACACAAAAGTGTGTGAAGTATTTTTGTTCTGGATAACATAAATAGATTATTGAATAGTTTGCACTAGAAATCACCTGACAAATATGCATATATGCAATATTTTTGGTCATATCCAAGGTAGTCATGTCCTCATCATCCTCCCCTTCTTGAAAATAAAGCCGTCCTCGGCGTTGCTTAATCTGAAATGTGGCTAACAAAAGAGACAAGGTGTACATGTTGTATATGTACATGTCATCCATTTTTACTTCCCTTGATTTTTGCATATATGACACATGAATAGATGAGTAACTTGCATAGTTCATAAAATCTAAAGCCAAAAAATTAGCACAAGAAGTAGAAGGCATGAAAATATTGCAACTCAGTTTGCACATATAAGTGAAGCTCTTATTCATTTCAAAAGATTGACAATGTTCATCATTAGACCATCCCAACATTGGTGAATAAACCTTACTTGCATCAAATTTACATGCTACAACATGCTTAAATAAGCAAACATGCAATAAGTCATTCAACACAGAATCATCACCAAGATTAGAGGTCATATCAAAATGATTAAACATTGGTTCTTTTGCATCAATAGTTAATTCAATGGGTGCACTCAAAATTGTTGGTATTTCAGTTGTTTGATCACATGGCAAAGTCAAATTATCAACGTAGTCCTCTAAAATAGGTGGTGTGATCAAAGTAGTGGGTAGCTCATCAGATGGTGCATTCAAATTGACAAGGCATTCATCATTCTCATGTAGAGATGGAAGATCAGTACATTTGTCATTACCTCTTATGATCAACTCAGATGATGTAGCCACTCTCGGGGGCGATGTGTCACATGGTGGAGGTGATGTAGTCCTGACAACAACGGATGTGGTTGTCATAGTATGCTTAGTAGTTGAAGGAACAATCATATCAACTCTTGGAATGTGCACCGTGCGCTTGTTCTCCTCGTGGCCAACACGTCGTTTTATTTCCTGTTCAGCTTTGCAAGCAAGATGAAACAAATGGTCCATAGGATAACACTCTTCATGAATTAGTATCTCTTGAATATCACGGTTTAATCCTCCCCAAAATCTATCCATAAAATCATCTTCACTTTCTTCTAAAGAGGAATGCAACAAGGTAGTTTGTAAATCATCATAATATTTTGTTACAGTTTCACTACCTTGTTTTAAGTGTTGCAACTTCTTAATCATGTCACGAGAATAATAAGCAGGGACGAAAGTATGTCGCATGGCAAGTTTCAAATCATCCCAAGTAGTAGGTATATAATCAGGGTGTAACCGACAATATTCACTCCACCAAACCAAAGCATAACCAGTGAAAGAACCAACCGCAACCTTAACCTTTTTATGTTCATCGAAATTATGGGAAGAAAATATATTTTTTATGTCGAACTCCCATTCAATATATAAAGCAGGTTTAAAACGGCCATTAAATGGTGGTATAGATACATTAACCTGATCATGTGCATTTGGATGTTTGTGCACCTCTCGTGACGGTTGTGGTATTTGCAACGGTGGTGGCACGTCTCCCGCGATCGACAAAGCCCATGAATTGACTCTGGATCCTGTCATGATTAGTAGAACAAGAAACAAAGGTGTCCCATCTTTCATATATTGATAACTATATACACTCTAGTGTTGCTTCTGAAATTAAATTGAAAAGTGCATGTTTATTTGCCACCAAATCTGATATTGATGAGCTAGATTTCAGCAAATCTGTTTGCTATGCGTTTGTGTGCAAAGAGGCATTATTTTCATTCGAGGACGTGCCTTCCTCTTTGCCTCCTGCTGTCACTAACATTTTGCAGGAGTTCGCTGACGTCTTTCCACAAGACGTGCCACCGGGATTACCGCCTATTCGAGGGATTGAGCATCAGATTGACTTAATTCCCGGTGCTTCACTGCCAAACCGTGCACCATACCGTACCAATCCAGAGGAGACGAAGGAGATTATGCGTCAAGTACAAGAGCTTCTCGACAAAGGTTATATACGCGAATCCCTTAGTCCTTGTGCTGTTCCTATTATTCTAGTGCCGAAAAAGGATGGTACATCACGTATGTGTGTTGATTGTAGAGGCATTAATAATATTACTATTCGTTATCGTCATCCTATTCCTAGGCTAGATGATATGCTTGATGAATTGAGTGGCTCTACAATATTCTCCAAAGTTGATTTGCGTAGTGGCTACCATCAAATTCGTATGAAATTGGGAGATGAATGGAAAACAACATATAAAACTAAGTTTGGATTATATGAGTGGTTAGTCATGCCTTTTGGGTTAACTAATGCACCTAGTACTTTCATGAGATTAATGAACGAAGTTTTACGTGCTTTCATTGGACGATTTGTGGTAGTTTACTTTGATGACATATTGATTTATAGCAGATCTTTGGAAGAACATTTGGAACATTTACGTGCTGTTTTTATTGCTCTACGTGATGCACGTTTGTTTGGTAACCTTGGGAAGTGCACCTTTTGCACCGACCGAGTATCTTTTCTTGGCTATGTTGTTACTCCACAGGGAATTGAAGTTGATAAAGCCAAGATTGAAGCTATTGAGAGTTGGCCGCAGCCCAAAACGGTCACACAAGTGAGGAGTTTTCTTGGCCTCGCTGGATTCTATAGGCGTTTTGTGAGAGATTTCAGCACCATTGCTGCACCTCTCAATGAGCTTACAAAGAAAGATGTGCCTTTTCTTTGGGGTACTGCACAGGAAGAAGCCTTCACGGTATTGAAAGATAAGTTGACACATGCTCCTTTACTCCAACTTCCTGATTTTAATTAGACTTTTGAGCTTGAATGTGATGCTAGTGGAATTGGATTAGGAGGTGTGTTATTACAAGATGGCAAACCTGTTGCATACTTTTCTGAAAAATTGAGTGGGCCTAGTCTGAATTATTCTACTTATGATAAAGAATTATATGCTCTTGTTCGGACTTTAGAAACATGGCAACATTATTTATGGCCCAAAGAATTTGTTATACATTCTGATCATGAATCTTTGAAACATATTAAAAGTCAAGCTAAACTGAATCGTAGACATGCTAAATGGGTTGAATTCATTGAGACTTTCCCTTATGTCATTAAACACAAGAAGGGAAAAGAAAATGTTATTGCTGATGCATTGTCTCGTCGCTATACTATGCTTTCACAACTTGACTTCAAAATATTTGGTTTGGAGACCATCAAAGATCAATGATGAGGACATCAATACAATTGTTACACCCACAGCCCCTGCTGCCATACATACTGGACCAATTACTAGAGCTCGTGCACGCCAACTAAATTACCAGGTACTTTCGTTTCTTGGTAATGATTCTAATGTTCATGAGAATATGATGCTGCCTAAATTGGATACATTTGTTTTTCTTACAAATGAAGGGCCTAGCTTGGAGAAGGATGAACATTGGAGCAAGAACAAGCATGGAGATGATGGCATGCGCAAGGAAAACAAGAACGGAGTTACAAGTGATGATTTCAGGACTTTGAAGCCACCATAATGGGTGCATGAAGCCTTGGACGAAATATACAAGATGCCACTTCATAAATTTCGTCCCGAGGCTATTTTAGGTGCTGCGTCACCTTATTATTGGGCCAGGCCCATGTAATTTCGAAATACATAAGTATAGGCTATTTTTAGAGTCCGTATGTGTGGGGAAACAAGAGATAGGGTTTATTTCGGACCCCTCCACCAAGGGCCACGAAATTCCCCCCCTCTTCCTCCATATATACAGCCCTTAGGGCATCGTTTAGACTTTGGGTTTTGTTTAGATTAAAAGTTCGCCATAGCTGCAACTTCGCGTACTTCGTTTGTGTTCAACGACCAGACAAAGGCGTCACAGAACCCCACCTTGATCAATAAAGCTTTCATCTTATATTCGCAATATCCAGATTGCAATCTCAGTTTCTTGCTTGTTCTTCGTTTGCTCGCAGGAAGCAGACCCTCGTGGTCAGGTTGATCGTGCTCCGGCGTGGTCAATAACCTCTCGGAGTTGGTTTAGCGATTGCTAAGGCGCGACGTCCTCGCACGTTCGTAGTCGGATCGTCAAAGTCGACTTCCACCAAAGCGATATCCATCATCTCATCGAAAGACGGGACACCTTTGCCTCTATCACAACGTAGTCCTCTAAAATAGGTGGTGTGATCAAAGTAGTGGGTAGCTCATCAGATGGTGCATTCAAATTGACAAGGCATTCATCATTCTCATGTAGAGATGGAAGATCAGTACCTTTGTCATTACCTCTTATGATCAACTCAGATGATGTAGCCACTCTCGGGGGCGATGTGTCACATGGTGGAGGTGATGTAGTCCTGACAACAACGGATGTGGTTGTCATAGTATGCCTAGTAGTTGAAGGAACAATCATATCAACTCTTGGAATGTGCACCGTGCGCTTGTTCTCCTCGTGGCCAACACGTCGTTTTATTTCCTGTTCAGCTTTGCAAGCAAGATGAAACAAATGGTCCATAGGATAACACTCTTCATGAATTAGTATCTCTTGAATATCACGGTTTAATCCTCCCCAAAATCTATCCATAAAATCATCTTCACTTTCTTCTAAAGAGGAATGCAACAAGGTAGTTTGTAAATCATCATAATATTTTGTCACAGTTTCACTACCTTGTTTTAAGTGTTGCAACTTCTTAATCATGTCACGAGTATAATAAGCAGGGACGAAAGTATGTCGCATGGCAAGTTTCAAATCATCCCAAGTAGTAGGTATATAATCAGGGTGTAACCGACAATATTCACTCCACCAAACCAAAGCATAACCAGTGAAAGAACCAACCGCAACCTTAACCTTTTTATGTTCATCGAAATTATGGGAAGCAAATATATTTTTTATGTCGAACTCCCATTCAATATATAAAGCAGGTTTAAAACGGCCATTAAATGGTGGTATAGATACATTAACCTGATCATGTGCATTTGGATGTTTGTGCACCTCTCGTGACGGTTGTGGTATTTGCAAAGGTGGTGGCACGTCTCCCGCGATCGACAAAGCCCATGAATTGACTCTGGATCCTGTCATGATTAGTAGAACAAGAAACAAAACCCAAAAATAATGTTCCTATAACTACTAGGATGTGGTGGTAAAACGCTTACAGTAAAGCAAATATCAATGTCTTACATGTTCTTACCATGCAGCAGGCGGTGATCGGCAACCAGCGGTGTCAAGTAACTCCGAATATTGAGTAAAGCGATTGCCAGGGGAGCGTACGTATACACGGTGTAGAAATATGTGGAGCTGGGTTGGCTATATATGGTAGCAAAAGATTAGCAATAATCAATTCAAAGATGCAATGTTGAAGACGCTCAACGACGGTACTGTGCTGATCCTAGGCTAGACCGAACTAGAGACGCGAGCCTAGAACACTAATGAGGTCACGTCGTAGCACAACCAGCATCAATGAAGGATACAAAGTAGCTATAGACAGCAAGATATAAGTGAAGATCACAACGGCAGTAAAGATAATGATGTGAAACAATAGCCAAGCTGTTTTACTGAACAGTGCACAAAACAGATTCCAATCCGAATTCAGGTACGAGATTGATTCTAGATAGATCCAATTTTTTTCTTCTCTCTTTTTTTTTCTCACGCTTTTTTTTTCTTTTTCTTCTCCCTCTTTTTCTTTTTTTCCTTTCCTTTTTTCTCTCTTTTTTTATCTTCTTTTTCTCCCTCTTTCCAAGACAAACTAGATAAGATGCAAATTCGATCAGGCGAAGATGTGAGTGACTCAACTATGATTATGACAATAAACAGTGCGTAGCACGTGGTGGAAATTGGTGGATTGGATGGTGGACAGCGGATGGGATAATGATGCAGCGGCTGCGTGACTAATGTGAACAGAACTCGAAACTCTAAAGGAACTAGACACTAAGACCAGCAACTCGACACGACGATGCAACCGATAATTCAACTATGCAAGCAATGAAAAGAAAATTGCAAAGGCTCAGACTGGCTTGGACCAAGGATGAATAGATCTAACTCTTTTTTGTGGCTTTTTCTTGGACAATAGGTAAGAAAATAAATCTAATCTAGGAAAACTGGAAATTCTCACCGAGCAACCTGAAAACTGATACCACTTGATAGAGGCGAGGGTGTCCCGATCTTTTGATGAGATGATAACTATCGATTTGGTGGAGAAGACTTTAACGATCCGACTACAAATGTGCACGACGTTGCGCCTTAGCAATCGCTAAACCAATCTCCTGAGGTTACTGACGATGCCGGAAGCACGGTCAGCCTGACCACGAAGGTCTATTCCTGCAAGCAATCGAACAACGAGCAAGAATATGATAAAGAAATCTGAATATTGCAAATGTATATGAGGTATTGATAATGGTGGGGATCCGTAAGCGGTCTTGGTCTGGTCGTTGGACACAAACGAAGTACACGAAGTTGCAATGGCTAACTTTTAACTAAACAAATCCCAAGGAAAAGCTACTAGATGGATCTACTTATATCGGAGCAAGGGGTGGTGGCCAAGGAGGTGGGAGGACGTCCCAAGGCAGCCTAAAACTAAATCTAGGTCGTACAAGGCCAATGGGCCCAAGTGGAGGTGATGTAACACCTTTGGACTTGTAATTTGACTCGGATTCTGCCGCAGCATCAGATTGTTTCGTCCACAACTCAACGCTCCGGACGAATTTGAAGGTGATTCCAATTGGGTTGGAAAGGGCACGAAATCTAGTTTCCAACAAAAAAAGAATCACCCAATTCGGAGTCCATATGAAAAACTTGTGTGCGTTTTGAGTCAGGTATGTCTGTGCAGTCCGAATCTGAATCCAAAACGTGAGAGACTTGGACTCTATCTTCTCTTGGGCCAAAAGTGACGTGAGAGAACTTTTTGGACAGCAAATAAACATCTCTTTCTTCCTTATCTTCATATGTGGATTGTACAAATGTCCCATACACCTGCAATTAGACAAAACACAAAAGTGTGTGAAGTATTTTTGTTCTGGATAACATAAATAGATTATTGAATAGTTTGCACTAGAAATCACCTGACAAATATGCATATATGCAATATTTTTGGTCATATCCAAGGTAGTCATGTCCTCATCAAGATCCATCTAGTAGCTTTTCCTTGGGATTTGTTTAGTTAAAAGTTAGCCATTGCAACTTCGTGTACTTTGTTTGTGTCCAACGACCAGACCAAGACCGCTTCCGGATCCCCACCATTATCAATACTTCATATATATTCGCAATATTCAGATTGCTTTATCATATTCTTGCTCGTTCTTCGATTGCTTGCAGGAATAGATTTTCGTGGTCAGGTTGATCGTGCTCCAGCGTGGTCAATAACCTCTCGGAGTTGGTTTAGCGATTGCTAAGGCGCAACGTCGTGCACGTTTGTAGTCGGATTGATGAGGACATGACTACCTTGGATATGACCAAAAATATTGCATATATGCATATTTGTCAGGTGATTTCTAGTGCAAACTATTCAATAATCTATTTATGTTATCCAGAACAAAAATACTTCACACACTTTTGTGTTTTGTCTAATTGCAGGTGTATGGGACATTTGTACAATCCACATATGAAGATAAGGAAGAAAGAGATGTTTATTTGCTGTCCAAAAAGTTCTCTCGCGTCACTTTTGGCCCAATAGAAGATAGAGTCCAAGTCTCTCACAATCTGGATTCAGATTCGGACTGCACAGACATACCTGACTCAAAACGCACACAAGTTTTTCATACAGACTCCGAATTGGGTGATTCTTTTTTTGTTGGAAACTAGATTTCGTGCACTTTCCAACCCAATTGGAATCACCTTCAAATTCGTCCGGAGCGTTGAGTTGTGGACGAAACAATCTGATGCTACAGCAGAATCCGAGTCAAACTACAAGTCCAAAGATGTTACATCACCTCCACTTGGGCCCATTGGCCTTGTACGACCTAGATTTAGTTTTAGGCTGCCTTGGGACGTCCTCCCACCTCCTTGGCCGCCACCCCTTGCTCCTATATAAGTAGATCCATCTAGTAGCTTTTCCTTGGGATTTGTTTAGTTAAAAGTTAGCCATTGCAACTTCGTGTACTTCGTTTGTGTCCAACGACCAGACCAAGACCGCTTCCGGATCCCCACCATTATCAATACTTCATATATATTTGCAATATTCAGATTGCTTTATCATATTCTTGCTCGTTCTTCGATTGCTTGCAGGAATAGACCTTCGTGGTCAGGCTGACCGTGCTTCCAGCATCGTCAGTAACCTCAGGAGATTGGTTTAGCGATTGCTAAGGCGCAACGTCGTGCACGTTTGTAGTCGGATTGTCAAAGTCGTCTCCAGCAAATCGATAGTTATCATCTCATCGAAAGATCGGATCCCCCGCCTCTATCAAGTGGTATCAAGTGGTATCAGTTTTCAGGTTGCTCGGTGAGAATTTCCAGTTTTTCCTAGATTAGATTTATTTTCTTACCTATTGTCCAAGAAAAAGCCACACAAAAAAAGTTAGATCTGTTCATCCTTTATCCAAGCCAGTCTGAGCCTTTGCAATTTTCTATTCATTGCTTGCATAGTTGAATTATCGGTTGCATCGTCGTGTCAGTTGCTGGTCTTAGCGTCTAGTTCCTTTAGAGTTTCGAGTTCTGTTCACATTAGTCACGCCGCCGCTGCATCATTATCCCTTCCGCTGTCCACCATCCCATCTATTAATTTCCACCACATGCTACGCACTGTTCATTGTCATAATCATAGTTGAGGTCATTCACATCTTCGCCTGATCCAATCTGCATCTTATCTAGTTTGTCTTGGAAAGAAAAAAAAAGAAGATAGAGAAAAAAAAAGAGAAAAAAGGAAAAAAAAAGAAAAAGAGAGAGAAGAAAAAAAAACGTGAGAAAAAAAAAGAGAGAAGAAAAAAAATCGGATCTATCTAGAATCAATCTCGTACCTGAATTCAGATTGGAATCTGTTTTGCGCACTGTTCAGTAAAACAGGTGTATCTTCCTCATACGAAGTCCGTTTTGCCTCCGTGAGTACTCAAATTGAATCTAGCAACGAGCCGCATCTAAATAGTTGCAGAAGCAAGTTCAATATTTGACACCTCAAAATCGGCTTCTAAATAGGTCTTTTTGCCCTCCGAAGTTCGTGAACACAGCTTGTTCCAATTTTTCAGGCCAGTTTTAGAATTCTTTGACTCCTCATATCAACTCGGAATTGAGTGATTCTTTTGCATTGGAAAGCTTGAGTTAGTAGCATTCTTTGAAAGAATTTATCAGAAAATTGTCTCAAACTTTTCAAGAGGAAAGTTGGAGAGAGAGTTGTTGTATATCCTGCTTGGCAGTTGTTTTTCATCATTATCTTCACTGCCGTTGTGATCTTCACTTATATCTTGCTGTCAAGAGCTACTTAGTATCCTTCATTGATGCTAGTTATGCTATGCCGTGACCTCATTAGTGTTCTAGGCTCGCGTCTCTAGTCCGGTCTAGCCTAGGACCAGCATAGTACCGTCGTTGAGCGTTTATTCAACATTGCATCTTTGAATTGATTATTGCTAATCTTTTGCTACCATATATAGCCAACCCAGCTCCACATATTTCTACACCGTGTATACGTACGCTCCCCTGGCAATCGCTTTACTCAATATTCGGAGTTACTTGACACCGCTGGTTGCCGATCACCGCCTGCTGCATGGTAAGAACTTGTAAGACATTGATATTTGCTTTACTGTGAGCGTTTTACCACCACATCCTAGTAGTTATAGGAACATTATTTTTGGGTTTTGTTTCTTGTTCTACTAATCATGACAGGATCCAGAGTCAATTCATGGGCTTTGTCGATCGCGGGAGACGTGCCACCACCTTTGCAAATACCACAACCGTCACGAGAGGTGCACAAACATCCAAATGCACATGATCAGGTTAATGTATCTATACCACCATTTACTGGCCGTTTTAAACCTGCTTTATATATTGAATGGGAGTTCGACATAAAAAATATATTTGCTTCCCATAATTTCAACGAACATAAAAAGGTTAAGGTTGCGGTTGGTTCTTTCACTGGTTATGCTTTGGTTTGGTGGAGTGAATATTGTCGGTTACACCCTGATTATATACCTACTACTTGGGATGATTTGAAACTTGCCATGCGACATACTTTCGTCCCTGCTTATTATACCCGTGACATGATTAAGAAGTTGCAACACTTAAAACAAGGTAGTGAAACTGTAACAAAATATTATGATGATTTACAAACTACCTTGTTGCATTCCTCTTTAGAAGAAAGTGAAGATGATTTTATGGATAGATTTTGGGGAGGATTAAACCGTGATATTCAAGAGATACTAATTCATGAAGAGTGTTATCCTATGGACCATTTGTTTCATCTTGCTTGCAAAGCTGAACAGGAAATAAAACGACGTGTTGGCCACGAGGAGAACAAGCGCACGGTGCACATTCCAAGAGTTGACATGATTGTTCCTTCAACTACTAGGCATACTATGACAACCACATCCGTTGTTGTCAGGACTACATCACCTCCACCATGTGACACATCGCCCCCGAGAGTGGCTACATCATCTGAGTTGATCATAAGAGGTAATGACAAAGGTACTGATCTTCCATCTCTACATGAGAATGATGAATGCCTTGTCAATTTGAATGCACCATCTGATGAGCTACCCACTACTTTGATCACACCACCTATTTTAGAGGACTACGTTGATAATTTGACTTTGCCATGTGATCAAACAACTGAAATACCAACAATTTTGAGTGCACCCATTGAATTAACTATTGATGCAAAAGAACCAATGTTTAATCATTTTGATATGACCTCTAATCTTGGTGATGATTCTGTGTTGAATGACTTATTGCATGTTTGCTTATTTAAGCATGTTGTAGCATGTAAATTTGATGCAAGTAAGGTTTATTCACCAATGTTGGGATGGTTTAAGGATGAACATTGCGAATCTTTTGAAATGAATAAGAGCTTCACTTATATGTGCAAACTGAGTTCTAATATTTTCATGCCTTCTACTTCTTGTGATAATTTTTTGGCTTTAGTTTTTATGAACTATGAAAGTTACTCATGTATACATGTGTCATACGTGCAAAAATCAAGGGAAGTTAAACTGGATGACATATACATATACAACATGTACACCTTGTCTCTTTTGTTAGCCACATTTTAGATTAAGCAACGTCGAGGACGGCTTTGTTTTCAAAAAGGGGAGGATGATGAGGACATGAATTGATAGAGGCGGGGTGTCCCGATCATTCGATGAGATGATAACTATCGATTTGGTGGAGACGACTTTGACGATCCGACTACAAACGTGCAACGACGTTGTGCCTTAGCAATCGCTAAACCAACTCCGAGAGGTTATTGACCACGCCGGAGCACGATCAACCTGACCACGAAGGTCTATTCCTACAAGCAATCGAAGAACAAGCAAGAATATGATAAAAGCAATCTGAATATCGTGAATATGTATGAAGTATTGATAATGGTGGGGATCCGTAAGTGGTCTTGGTCTGGTCGTTGGACACAAACGAAATACACGAAGTTGCAATGGCTAACTTTTAACTAAACAAATCCCAAGGAAAAGCTACTAGATGGATCTACTTATATAGGAGCAAGGGGTGGCGGCCAAGGAGGTGGGAGGACGTCCCAAGGCAGCCTAAAACTAAATCTAGGTCGTACAAGGCCAATGGGCCCAAGTGGAGGTGATGTAACACCTTTGGACTTGTAGTTTGACTCGGATTCTGCTGCAGCATCAGATTGTTTCGTCCACAACTCAACGCTCCGGACGAATTTGAAGGTGATTCCAATTGGGTTGGAAAGTGCACGAAATCTAGTTTCCAACAAAAAAAGAATCACCCAATTCGGAGTCCGTATGAAAAACTTGTGTGCGTTTTGAGTCAGGTATGTCTGTGCAGTCCGAATCTGAATCCAGAACGTGAGAGACTTGGACTCTATCTTCTCTTGGGCCAAAAGTGACGTGAGAGAACTTTTTAGACAGCAAATAAACATATCTTTCTTCCTTATCTTCATATGTGGATTGTACAAATGTCCCATACACCTGCAATTAGACAAAACACAAAAGTGTGTGAAGTATTTTTGTTCTGGATAACATAAATAGATTATTGAATAGTTTGCACTAGAAATCACCTGACAAATATGCATATATGCAATATTTTTGGTCATATCCAAGGTAGTCATGTCCTCATCATCCTCCCCTTCTTGAAAATAAAGCCGTCCTCGGCGTTGCTTAATCTGAAATGTGGCTAACAAAAGAGACAAGGTGTACATGTTGTATATGTACATGTCATCCATTTTTACTTCCCTTGATTTTTGCATATATGACACATGAATAGATGAGTAACTTGCATAGTTCATAAAATCTAAAGCCAAAAAATTAGCACAAGAAGTAGAAGGCATGAAAATATTGCAACTCAGTTTGCACATATAAGTGAAGCTCTTATTCATTTCAAAAGATTGACAATGTTCATCATTAGACCATCCCAACATTGGTGAATAAACCTTACTTGCATCAAATTTACATGCTACAACATGCTTAAATAAGCAAACATGCAATAAGTCATTCAACACAGAATCATCACCAAGATTAGAGGTCATATCAAAATGATTAAACATTGGTTCTTTTGCATCAATAGTTAATTCAATGGGTGCACTCAAAATTGTTGGTATTTCAGTTGTTTGATCACATGGCAAAGTCAAATTATCAACGTAGTCCTCTAAAATAGGTGGTGTGATCAAAGTAGTGGGTAGCTCATCAGATGGTGCATTCAAATTGACAAGGCATTCATCATTCTCATGTAGAGATGGAAGATCAGTACCTTTGTCATTACCTCTTATGATCAACTCAGATGATGTAGCCACTCTCGGGGGCGATGTGTCACATGGTGGAGGTGATGTAGTCCTGACAACAACGGATGTGGTTGTCATAGTATGCCTAGTAGTTGAAGGAACAATATTTTTGGGTTTTGTTTCTTGTTCTACTAATCATGACAGGATCCACAGTCAATTCATGGGCTTTGTCGATCGCGGGAGACGTGCCACCACCTTTGCAAATACCACAACCGTCACGAGAGGTGCACAAACATCCAAATGCACATGATCAGGTTAATGTATCTATACCACCATTTAATGGCCGTTTTAAACCTGCTTTATATATTGAATGGGAGTTCGACATAAAAAATATATTTGCTTCCCATAATTTCGATGAACATAAAAAGGTTAAGGTTGCGGTTGGTTCTTTCACTGGTTATGCTTTGGTTTGGTGGAGTGAATATTGTCGGTTACACCCTGATTATATACCTACTACTTGGGATGATTTGAAACTTGCCATGCGACATACTTTCGTCCCTGCTTATTATACTCGTGACATGATTAAGAAGTTGCAACACTTAAAGCAAGGTAGTGAAACTGTAACAAAATATTATGATGATTTACAAACTACCTTGTTGCATTCCTCTTTAGAAGAAAGTGAAGATGATTTTATGGATAGATTTTGGGGAGGATTAAACCGTGATATTCAAGAGATACTAATTCATGAAGAGTGTTATCCTATGGACCATTTGTTTCATCTTGCTTGCAAAGCTGAACAGGAAATAAAACGATGTGTTGGCCACGAGGAGAACAAGCGCACGGTGCACATTCCAAGAGTTGATATGATTGTTCCTTCAACTACTAGGCATACTATGACAACCACATCCGTTGTTGTCAGGACTACATCACCTCCACCATGTGACACATCGCCCCCGAGAGTGGCTACATCATCTGAGTTGATCATAAGAGGTAATGACAAAGGTACTAATCTTCCATCTCTACATGAGAATGATGAATGCCTTGTCAATTTGAATGCACCATCTGATGAGCTACCCACTACTTTGATCACACCACCTATTTTAGAGGACTACGTTGATAATTTGACTTTGCCATGTGATCAAACAACTGAAATACCAACAATTTTGAGTGCACCCATTGAATTAACTATTGATGCAAAAAAACCAATGTTTAATCATTTTGATATGACCTCTAATCTTGGTGATGATTCTGTGTAGAATGACTTATTGCATGTTTGCTTATTTAAGCATGTTGTAGCATGTAAATTTGATGCAAGTAAGGTTTATTCACCAATGTTGGGATGGTTTAATGATGAACATTGTCAATCTTTTGAAATGAATAAGAGCTTCACTTATATGTGCAAACTGAGTTGCAATATTTTCATGCCTTCTACTTCTTGTGCTAATTTTTTGGCTTTAGATTTTATGAGCTATGCAAGTTACTCATCTATTCATGTGTCATATATGCAAAAATCAAGGGAAGTAAAAATGGATGACATATACATATACAACATGTACACCTTGTCTCTTTTGGTAGCCACATTTCAGATTAAGCAACGCCGAGGACGGCTTTATTTTCAAGAAGGGGAGGATGATGAGGACATGACTACCTTGGATATGACCAAAAATATTGCATATATGCATATTTGTCAGGTGATTTCTAGTGCAAACTATTCAATAATCTATTTATGTTATCCAGAACAAAAATACTTCACACACTTTTGTGTTTTGTCTAATTGCAGGTGTATGGGACATTTGTACAATCCACATATGAAGATAAGGAAGAAAGAGATGTTTATTTGCTGTCCAAAAAGTTCTCTCACGTCACTTTTGGCCCAAGAGAAGATAGAGTCCAAGTCTCTCACGTTCTGGATTCAGATTCGGACTGCACAGACATACCTGACTCAAAACACACACAAGTTTTCCATACGGACTCCGAATTGGGTGATTCTTTTTTTGTTGGAAACTAGATTTCGTGCACTTTCCAACCCAATTGGAACCACCTTCAAATTCGTCCGGAGCGTTGAGTTGTGGACGAAACAATCTGATGCTGCAGCAGAATCCGAGTCAAACTACAAGTCCAAAGGTGTTACATCACCTCCACTCGGGCCCATTGGCCTTGTACGACCTAGATTTAGTTTTAGGCTGCCTTGGGACGTCCTCCCACCTCCTTGGCCGCCACCCCTTGCTCCTATATAAGTAGATCCATCTAGTAGCTTTTCCTTGGGATTTGTTTAGTTAAAAGTTAGCCATTGCAACTTCGTGTACTTCGTTTGTGTCCAACGACCAGACCAAGACCGCTTCCGGATCCCCACCATTATCAATACTTCATATATATTCGCAATATTCAGATTGCTTTATCATATTCTTGCTCGTTCTTCGATTGCTTGCAGGAATAGACTTTCGTGGTCAGGTTGATCGTGCTCCAGCGTGGTCAATAACCTCTCGGAGTTGGTTTAGCGATTGCTAAGGCGCAACATCGTGCACGTTTGTAGTCGGATCGTCAAAGTCATCTCCACCAAATCGATAGTTATCATCTCATCGAAAGATCGGGACACCCCGCCTCTATCACGTCGTAGCACAACTAGCATCAATAAAGGATATGAAGTAGCTCTAGACAGCAAGATATAAGTGAAGATCACAATAGCAGTAGACCTATTTAGAAGCTGATGTTGAGTTGCCAAATACTGAACTAGCTTCTGCAACTATTTAGATGTGGCTCGTCGCTAGCTTTCATTTGAGTACTCGCGGTCAGATGAGGAAGTTATGCCTGTTTTACTGAACAGTGCACAAAACAGATTCCAATCCGAATTCAACTACGAGATTGAGTCTAGATAGATCCGAATTTTGTTTTTTTTCTCCTCTCTTTTTTTCTCACACTTTTTTTTCTTTTCCTTTCTTT